>NC_040022.1:26222281-26237639 GCF_000972845.2 Larimichthys crocea | reverse complement strand
AATACAACACTGAAACTGAAGAGTGACTGAAGGAGGAGAGCTTTTGGTTCAGTCCTGCATGCTGTGTCCACATTAGTTGGTCTCTATCTTCTGTAAGAGGAAAAGTCTTTTCTGTCTCCATTATTGTCGTGAGGACAATGTCTCCCCCCCTGACCCAAAATATGACATCATGATTTAAAAAAGACTTCCTGCAGTTTTTATTGTCACAGATTTGTTTCTTTGCTCACTTCCTAATAAACAGGATTGAATTCAGTTCCCTCTGATTTTACAGAGAGCTGACACTGACCCTTCATTTACATGGAGCTATAATGGGAGAGGCAGGCCTGCAGGTGATCCTGGGCAGGAAGAGAGAGGATTCGAGATGTGGATGCTTCACTGATGAAGGTGAAACTCAGTTTCTTTGCTCATTTTGGGTCTGATTATTCTAACGTCTATACTCCGGCAACACTAAAACCAGTCAAAGTAATATTAATCTGTCTGTTGTGCTTTATTGCAATAACACCTAATAACAATGAGCTTGTGAGAATTAAATATACATATTCAGTAAGGATTAAACAGAAATATGTCTGTTATCTATGTGTCAGGAGAAAATAAACACAGTGAAGGTTACAATATTTGTAGAAAACTGTTCAAATGATGTTTTAAGAAGACAAATACAAACAAGTTTTTGTTCGACAAAATGTTTATTTTTTTATTGAAGTGAGTTTTGAAAAATGCAGCATTGCAAAGCTGATACAACACCTCCACCTACTGTCACAACATTTATTACAAGCATGCAGTACCATCTTTTTCTAACATGTAACCTTGTAATGAGACAACAGCACAAACAGTAAGAAGCAGATTTGAAATGGTCATTGTGCTCCTCTACTATTCTCAGTGGGACAGCCGGACTTGTTGATGTTTTTCTCTGAATTCTGGGACCCAAAGACCTTTACAGTGTAAACCTTATCCATGTTTCCAGTCTGACGTCTGGATGTCCGATAGCTGCTGATTTGAAAGTCTGGTCTGGTTGCTGAACAGCGGTGCTGGTAGAGATCCCACTGCTCACTGGATCCCACCAGTCAACAAGCTCACATCTGCAAAAGGCACAGACGTGACTGGACAGACAGACCAGAGTGGCTTTGTTGGACTGGAGCTCAGCACTGGACGGAGGGAAGACTGTCAGGACAGGAGGAGGGAGGCTGGAGCCTGAAAGGACATGAAGGACTCATTAAAAAAAACTAGAAACCAAATCACTAATAATAAACAAGAGATTAACAGATTTATCAGTATTGTTTGCAATATAATAAAATACTGAATTAAATCATTTTAAATCTGCATGTAGGATTCATCACTGAAGGATGAGAGGAGTTAAATCACAAACTGAGTAATATGATGATTCAAACATTCATACAGTCACCTCGGTTTTCTAACAAAGTGGTTTTGCAATATTTTCAGTTTCTTTGAGAATTCACATTATCAGTTTGGCTTCAGTCATGTTTATCTCAGCATGAAAGAAAATATTTTAGCATTGGAAGATTAGAGAATAGAAACTACAGAATCTACAGAAAGTAGTATTAATATCATAATGTAACATTCTCCTGTCAGATAATCTTACAGCCTAACAACCAGATTTTCCCTCTTGGGATGAATGAACATCAGTTTATCTCATCTTGTCTCATCTGACATGACTAGAATGGTTTTGCACTGTTAAAAATTGTGACAAACAATAAGCACAATCTTGTAAATCTCATCAAAATGTGACAAACATAAGAAAAGTTGAAGAATTTGTAGAAATCATTTTACATATTGTGATCATTTCAGATCCACAGCTCAAAGACAGAGCCTGGTATCAAAGCTTATGTACAAAAACGTATATTATTCACACAATATCATATGAGTGTAACAGAGAAACATTTTTCTTTCCATTTCTGTCCAACAACAAATCTATCTTGTTTATGATCATTAAAAATACTTACTTGTCACAGTCAGCTTGTGCCTTGTCGAATACCCACAGTGATTCAGTTTG
The DNA here is from genome assembly GCF_000972845.2 of Larimichthys crocea. Lineage (NCBI taxonomy): Eukaryota > Metazoa > Chordata > Actinopteri > Sciaenidae > Larimichthys > Larimichthys crocea. The sequence continues at coordinate 26,235,631 of NC_040022.1, read as the reverse complement.
TATACATGGCTGTACAAAAACCTCCTGACTGCACTAATGAGGGGAGTGGAACTGAAACATCCTGTTGAGACCAACTTTCACTGTCAACATGTCATTGACTTCATCAGTCTGCTTATATTCACAAACACTGCTGGACTTGAGGACTGATTCTGAATCTTCTGTTGCATCTTTTTGTTTTCATGGTGGAGATGTTCAAAGTCCAGATATCATCAGTGAATTCAGTCTAATGTTAATGATGAAAATGTTCTCCTTCAAAAGAGCATCATTCAGACAATGCAGATAAACTTGCATCACTGTTATTGACTGCAGGGATGGCATGAGAGTCATTTTATGTTTAACTTGCTGCAGCCTGAAGTTCCCTTCAAATAATCAAATGTAATCAAACCAGTAGAAAAATGTCTCATGCTATAGTGGACTCCTCAGGCTGTATATTTAGTCCTGAAACAGTGTTAACTCTGTGTGTTGTTGACATTGTTGGAGGTCCCACAGACCTCCTGCTGCATGTGTAAATATATTTTTTCTTCTCCACTTTGCCATAAACTGGACTTGAACATTTAATGATCAAAATAAAATACACAGATGACCTTAAAGCTTTGTTATCACGTCACATGAAGAGATATTTCATGTTTTTTATGTTGTATGGCTCCTAATGATGTTTCTTATGTTTGAGGTCAACTAAACTCCAGAGAGGTCAAACTCTCTGTTAGACCTCTAATCAACAAACTGTTATAAAACTACAATAACATAAACTTATGTAGGAATATTATATTTGGGAGGTGTAGTGCTCCATAAAAACAATACAGAGCTGTTTAACATCTATTGTATTTAATCATTGTGTTGAGTCCACAAACGACATGAATTCATAATTTCCAGTTACTGATTGATACAGATATTTACCACATATTTTTGTCCCCAAGGTCAAGAATGAATCTCTCTGTTTATCTTTCTTTTTCATTCATTGGTGTTTTTTCACTGTGCTGTGATCAAATGAAAAGCAGAAAATAACAAACATTTAATTTTATTATTTCATGTTCAGTGTTGAGAGAGATCAGTGAGTAAACTTTTATATGAAATTGGTCTTTTAAGAACAGAGTGAGGAAACTGGTTTGTAGTCATTCTTAAAGTCTCATGTAGTGTAGTTATAGAGAGCATTAGTTGATGTGTCAGAGACTCAAAAAGCAGAAGTAGTTAGTGAGGAGGTTTTTGTCACAGTGTAAATCACTGTGATACAGCTGCAGAAGCAGAGCTGTCCCATGTTTGACAGTAATACACAGCAGAGTCTCCTGCCTCTGCTCTCTTAATGATGAACTGGTAATCTATGTTTGATGAAGCTTTAGAGTTGAATCGGTCTGAGGAGAATCCTGGTCCAAAGTCAGGTGAACTGTAACTATGGTAAAATTTCAGAACATACTGAGGAGCTTCACCAGGAACCTGTTTATACCATCTGACATGATATACATTATTTCTCTGAATGTTACATTTGAGAACAACCTCTTGTCCTGTAGAAACTGTGTGGACAGCAGGCGTCTGGGTCAGCACTTTGACTGCATCAACATCTGTCAACATACAGAGAAAAAAACATGAGTGAAATGTTTCTGTGTGAAAATATGGTCTATAAAAGGAATGAGAAGAATATCTTACATGTTAGAGCAGTGATGAGAGTGCAGAGGGTCCCCAGCATGTTGTCAGTGTGTGGTGTAAACGTCTCTTACTGTCCAGCTGAGAGGTGAGCAGGGTTGGAGTGTGAGGAGAAGAGAGACTGAAGCTTATAAAGACACTGAGGAGACGAGAAGAGGAGGAGGAGCTTCAACACTCAACACTGTTTCATAAATGTACATCATTATGCAAGTAGTTTCACGTTAAATCATCGTTTCTTATCTAACAGCATACATCTCATAACCTCTATTGTCCATAGAAAGTTATCAGTGTATTTTACAGCTATTCTTGGTTGTAGAATAAGTTTTATCAAGATCATGTATGTGGCACCACAGAATATCTGCATCTATTCATGAAGGTCTCTTGCCCCAAAATATCACATAATCATGATTTGGATGATTTGTTACTTTTCCCACCTCCTGATAAATGAGATTTACAAATAACATTTTGTATCATTCTAGTTTGTTATATTTGGTTCCCCTCTTTGAAAAAAAAACTTTATCATTACAGATTAATTCAAGTGTTACTAAAGTGTTTCTAGCTACTTTAAAACAGAATACACACATACTGTACACCCACAGTTAGAGTGACACTGGCTGTGTGTATGCTTGGGAACATTTTTTTTATCATCCATGTGCAGCATCACTCTCCACCCCACACCTGACTGAGTTTACACAAAATTTTAAACAGAATATAATAATTTATCAAGGGTTTTCTCACATGGTGGTCAAGGTGGGATCATAGAGTATTAGAGACAAATGTATGTCAGTTTACCAATTTGTCTTTTTGTTGAGACCATGTCTGAAGCCTCTGCAGTACATCTGAAAAGTGATCAGCAATGCAGGATTAGAGCAGGAAACTGCCCAGAGCCCCAGAGCTGCAAGGGAATTTGTACCAGATCATGACCAAGAACTGAATCGAACCCTGATCCAGCTGAGACTGCAGACAGAGCTGGCAAAAAGAAGGGATACCTAATATTTTTATTAAAAAATGGTTTCTTATATTTGTGTCTTATGTATCTTCCCTGTCAGCTGGGTGGCAGTCTGTGTTGAATAAGGATAAAATGAATACTGGGAAGTTATGTCATGTCTGCTGTTGCTTCTTGGTTTCTTCTCTGATGAGTTTTATTGAGGAAAATTCTACAATTCTGAGCCGTCTGTGAATCATATAATAACACTGCTTTTTCCAACAATACTTACCTTTTTGCTTGTTTAATTCTATCATTTTCCATTTAATGATGCACGTGTACACATAGACATTCACATGTATAAACATCATTATTCATTGTTCACTCAGGAATCAAAAAGCAGAAGTAGTTAGTGAGGAGGTTTTTGTCACAGTGTAAATCACTGTGATACGTGCTCTTTAACAGAGCTGTCCCATGTTTGACAGTAATAGACTGCTGAGTCTCCCTCCTCCACATTGTTGATGATCAAACGATAATCTGATTGTGACTGATGAGTAGATGTGAACTTTGGAGAGGAGAAGCCAGAGCCATAGTATGGAGAGCTCCAGCCGTGATGAAAACTTAAGACAAACTGAGGAACTCCTCCAGGAATCTGTTTGTACCAACGAGCAGGATTGTTAGTAACAGTTCCCAGGTTACAGTCCATGGTGGCTGTCTCTCCTTTCCTCAGCGTCACAACAGGAGGCTTCTGTGTCTCCACCGTCACACCACTCACACCTGGAAACAACAAGATGACATGGAGTCAAGAGAAACACACAGACTGATGAATCCAACATGAGGTCAAAGCTGCAGTAAGTCAGCCTCCTTACATGTTAGAGCAGTGATGAGAGTGCAGAGGGTCCCCAGCATGTTGTCAGTGTCAGTAACTTGTAAAGTGAGCTTACTGCTGACAGATTAGAGGGTTTGGAGGATGAGGAGAGGAGGTGCTGGAGGAGCAATTTAATACAACACTGAAACTGAGAGTGACTGACAGGAGGAGGAGCTTTGGTTCAGTCTGCATGCTTTGTCACATTAGTTGGTCTCTGATCTTCTGTAAGAGGAAAAGTCTTTTCTGTCTCCATTATTGTCGGTGTAGACAATGTCTCCCCCCTGACCCCAAAATATGACATCATGATTTAAAAAAGACTTCCTGCAGTTTTATTGTCACAGATTTGTTTCTTTGCTCACTTCCTAATAAACAGGATTGAATTCAGTTCCCTCTGATTTTACAGAGAGCTGACACTTGACCTCTTCATTTACATGGAGCTATAAATGAGGAGAGGAGGCCTGCAGGTGCATCCTGGGCAGGAAGAGAGGGAGGAGTCGAGAGGTGATGCTTCACTGATGAAGGATGAAAACTCAGTTTCATTTGCTCATTTTGTCTGATTATTCTAACGTCTTAACTCCTGCAACAACTAAAACCAGTCAAAGTAATATTCATCTGTCTGTTGTGCTTTTATTGCAAATTCAACACCTAATAACAATGTAGCTTTGAGAATTTAAAATCATATTCAAGTTAGGATTAACAGAAATATGTCTGTTATCTATGTGTCAGAGAAAAATAAAATACAGTGAAGGTTACAATATTTTGTAGAAAATTGTTTCAAATTATGTTTTTAATTGTTAACTGTCCTCTCAAAATAAAATACACAGATGACCTTAAAGCTTTGTTATCACGTCACATGAAGAGATATTTCATGTTTTTTATGTTGTATGGCTCCTAATGATGTTTCTTATGTTTGAGGTCAACTAAACTCCAGAGAGGTCAAACTCTCTGTTAGACCTCTAATCAACAAACTGTTATAAAACTACAATAACATAAACTTATGTAGGAATATTATATTTGGGAGGTGTAGTGCTCCATAAAAACAATACAGAGCTGTTTAACATCTATTGTATTTAATCATTGTGTTGAGTCCACAAACGACATGAATTCATAATTTCCAGTTACTGATTGATACAGATATTTACCACATATTTTTGTCCCCAAGGTCAAGAATGAATCTCTCTGTTTATCTTTCTTTTTCATTCATTGGTGTTTTTTCACTGTGCTGTGATCAAATGAAAAGCAGAAAATAACAAACATTTAATTTTATTATTTCATGTTCAGTGTTGAGAGAGATCAGTGAGTAAACTTTTATATGAAATTGGTCTTTTAAGAACAGAGTGAGGAAACTGGTTTGTAGTCATTCTTAAAGTCTCATGTAGTGTAGTTATAGAGAGCATTAGTTGATGTGTCAGAGACTCAAAAAGCAGAAGAGTAGTTAGTGAGAGGGTTTTGTCACAGTGTAAATCACTGTGATACAGCTCGAAGCAGAGTTGTCCCATGTTTGACAGTAATACACAGCAGAGTCTCCTGCCTCTGCTCTCTTAATGATGAACTGGTTAATCTATGTTTGATGAAGCTTTAGAGTTGAATCGGTCTGAGGGAGATCCTGGTCCAAAGCTGGGTGAACTGTACTATGGTGAAAATTTCAGAACATACTGAGGAGCTTCACCAGGAACCTGTTTATACCAGCTGACATAATTTTCATCTCTCTGAATGTTACATTTGAGAACAACCTCTTGTCCTGTAGAAAACTGTGTGGACAGCAGGCTCTGGGTCAGCACTTTGACTGCATCAACATCTGTCAACATCAGAGAAAAAATACTGAGTGAAATGTTTCTGTGTGTGAAAATATGGTCTATAAAAGGAATGAGGAGAATATCTTACATGTTAGAGCAGTGATGAGAGTGCAGAGGGTCCCCAGCATTGTTCAGTGTGTGTGTAAACGTCTCTTACTGTCCAGCTGAGAGTGAGCAGGGTTGGATGTGGTGAGGAGAAGAGAGACTGAAGCTTATAAAGACACTGAGAGAGACGAGAAGGGAGGAGGGCTTCAACCCACTAACTGATTTTATGCATTAACTAACGACCACATTTTTCACCTGATTTAGTTGAAGAAAAAAAAGTGTATTTTTTGTGAAATTTGAGAAAAGTTCAACAAGTAAAATCTTTTTCCTCTCACTTTTCTTTCTGGTGGGTATTCCTGCTCTTTCCTCTTACAGTCTACTCCTTTAATTGTATTTTCCCACACTTTCAAATCCTGTTCATTCATATCTGACATCACATATCTGACCAATGTCTCTCAGCTTAAGTTCCTCGAGTCAGTCAGTTCTTGGATGTTGTTCTTTCAGCATTAGTGTTTCTGTCTTTCGACCTACAATTACAGAACCCAGCACCTCCCCATCACCACCTTGTCCCTGAGGATGATCCGAGTGATTCAATGAGACGTTTCATCTGTTTTCTGATTAACCAAATGGTTCTGACTGATATAAATACAATTCAGGACTCTTTGGATCTACATGAACTGTGGTCAGGTTTATTTGTTGAATGTTGTTTCTGTAACAGTGTGTAGCAGTTGGCTTGGGGCCTTTCTCATGATGCTATTCATGTAGTTATCTTATTTTCACCATGAACATGAAAATTGTGACAATCCATTAAGATTTGGGAACATGATTTTTCATTGTATATTCAGTGAAGTTACAAACAGCTTTGGTTAGTGGCTTCACACTCAGTCCAGATGTGTCGAGACTCAAAAAGCAGAAGTAGTTGAGGAGGTTTTTGTCACCGTGTAAATCACTGTGATACGTCTGTTAACGAGCCGTCCCATGTTTCACAGTAATAGACTGCTGAGTCTCCCTCCTCCACATTGTTGATGATCAAACGATAATCTGATTGTGACTGATGAGTAGATGTGAACTTTGGAGAGGAGAAGCCAGAGCCATAGTATGGAGAGCTATAGCTGTGATAAAACCTCAATACATACTGAGGAACTCCTCCAGGAATCTGTTTGTACCAATTAGCAGTACTACCAGTAACAGTTCCCAGGTTACAGTCCATGGTGGCTGTCTCTCCTTTCCTCAGCGCCACAACAGGAGGCTTCTGTGTCACCACTGTCACACCACTCACACCTGGAAACAACAAGATGACATGGAGTCAAGAGAAACACACAGACTGATGAATCCAACATGAGGTCAAAGCTGCAGTAAGTCAGCCTCCTTACATGTTAGAGCAGTGATGAGAGTGCAGAGGGTCCCCAGCATGTTGTCAGTGTCAGTAACTTGTAAAGTGAGCTTACTGCTGACAGATTAGAGGGTTTGGAGGATGAGGAGAGGAGGTGCTGGAGGAGCAATTTAATACAACACTGAAACTGAGAGTGACTGACAGGAGGAGGAGCTATGGGTCACCCATTCAAGACAGCAGTAGTTTCACTGTAATTGTATTACTCCTTTTCCCTAATGATTGGGATTCATGGTATGCTTCCAAGTTTGTAAAATCTTTGAATCTATATTTTTATTTTCTTCAAGTAGGAGTTTACAAAAATCATCTTTCTCTAATCCATCGTTTTTGTTGTTGTTGTTGTTGTTTTAAGTAACAAGGAGACACTTATTACAGGATATAAGCTGTGGCTCTGCACACATTTCCACCAATAGCCACATGCAAAGTTAAAATGGTAATAAATGCACCATTGGCGTGTTTCCAATTAAGGGCAGTTTCACAGGGAGCTGACAGTCAACCTCATAATTTACATGGAGATAAATAAAGACCAGAGGCCTGCAGGTGCATCCTGCTGATGAGAGAGAGGAGCTCTCTTTTTGTGTGTGTGTGTGTGTGCGTGTGTGTGTATGCCTTTCTAACAGTAATCCAGTGCTGCTCTCTAGTGTGCAACAGAATAACAACAACTTATATTGTACATGCGATAAATGTCATCAAATGTCATAAATCAAGTCATAAATGTTACAACTACTGAAAGAAATCCACACAAATAACATATTAAAGACTACTTCAGCAAAGTTTATGCAATTACTTCTACAATCAATTGTAGGAATAAATAAAAATGCAAAATTTACACAGTTGCACGTTGCACAAAGCAATGTTGACGTGCAATCGTTTGACAAATGTGATTTTTTACGCTGAAGCTTGGCAGTTTGCTGTTTTCACAATTGACTTTGTCTGCTTTACCGCTGACGGCCTGCAGAGGGCAAATAGCAAACATCAGTACATCAATGTTTGTGTTGGAGAGGTATGAGATATGGAGGGAATATGTAGAGAGATGGGGGAGGAGGAATTTAAATGCAGTGTAGCATAAACAGCGCTCGTTGTGGCTGTTATGTCTGCAGACATTGTCCCAGATATCTGGGGTTTATTTGAATGATCAGCAGACAGTCTGCACAATTCACCTTGAAGTACACCCACCGGAAGAAAGACCCACAGAACCGACATGCAACACTTGTTTTCACTTAAAGATGCATATTCATGCTCCCAGCCTTTATATCAATTGGAAAGGTTTGACTGTGTCGAGGCACATGTGTTGTTATGATGGTATTCAAGTGCCAGCATTCTTTTAATTTTATTACACCTGTTTGAATCATTAATTATTATTTTTTTCCTTCTTTTGCAATGACACATAATTTACCACACTAAACTCTGTCATCATGGCGATGCCTGTTCTGCTTGTATTGTATTTCCTGCAATTCCTCACCTGTCCACTAGTCGCCATATTCAATTTTCCCCCTTTTTCAAGTCACATGACCACTTGGTACTTCCCTACACACACCTGTAGACCTGCACGTCTCTTCCATCGACCCTCTATGACAACAATGAGCTTAGAAATAAGCGTGACAGAACAATTTGGCAACAATGGACTCTATAGACTCTTTTACTGGCCCAGTACTCCACAGCCTCGGAAGCCAACCATGCTGTTGCCCTTGGAACCAGCCTGCAGTCCGGCTGTTTATGTGCTGGCCCCTTTTTCGGAGCCAAAGCCTGGTCTTGTGCGTCCTTCTTCGCCGCTCAGATCTGGTGGGGTATCAGAATAGGAGGTATGATGATACATATGTGCACCCAACTATGGAAGCATTTCTATAAAATGTCATGCTCATAACGGACCCCACACTGCACACTACATACACACACACGCAGGCGCGCACGCACGGTCACCAGCAGGATTCCTCGAGAAATGGCTGCGTCAATTGTGCCAGATAAAGTCAGAGCGCACCACTTTATTTTTTTCTTCAAAATAAAAGAAAAACCCAATTCTTCTAGTACTTACGTGTTTTATTGTGAAAGCTGTAAACGGAAGTTATGTTGCCTGACTCTGGTGCAAGATGTCGCTCATTCTGTACCGCAGCTGAAACCCAAATCCGCATCGCTGACCGACGCATCTTTTTTTTTTTTTTTTTAAAAAAACCAGCTCCTCTCCCCAAAAAAAAAAAAAAAAAAAAAAAAAAAACACGGCATTTTACATGTAAAACGGGACAAACGGCAACGATATTTATTCCGAAGGGAACACAAATGGAAGATGACCAAATGCGTGGAGCTGTCAAGATTTCACTGTGCATGAAAACTGGTGTAAATCACGGATGAGCGTTTCATCGGGTGACCGAGTATAGGTACAGTAAACCCGTCCAGATTAAGAGTCAAATGTAAGAAAGCGAGAGACAGGATTTTGTTGTCAATAAAAGAAAACTAACAGATGTGGTAAAATGTCAACATCTGTCTCCAAATCCTCTAAACTTGACGGTTGAGCAGGATTGTTTATTTTTTTCTCTCTGTGAAGTGCGATGGAATAAAATGCTGCGCATTACTGCTTCTACCACGGGTTACTTGAATCTCAAACGCACCTGAGAATTGGGAATTTATTCTTGACCCTTTTCGTGTTCAGGCTTGTGCTGTCTTCTGCAACGCACCGAGGAGGATGGTCTTTGCCCTACATGTGATTGTCATGTCTTCGGCGTTTTTCAATCCCAGTTTTGCCTTCAGCTCCCACTTCGATACAGGTAAGGGTCGCACTGGTGAATGACTTGAATGAGGGCGTTTATCCATTTGCTGCAGATCTGCTTGTGATTGTTTTAATTTTAATTTTTTTATTTTTTATGATTCATCATCATCAAGCTGGTGTTTGATACAAGGCCAAACACTCCTATTGCTGCTATATCATACAGCATTTTCTTAGTCATCATCATCAGCAACAGCATCAGTGCCATAACAGCATCATCATCACCACCACAGTGAGCCTTAACCTCAAAAGATTAGCTCAGGTATAGATTTTTTTTTTTTACATTCAGTCCCTTATTGATCGCTGACACAAGGTTAAAAGTGCCTCTACACATGTGTGTGTGTGTGTGTGTGATCAGGGTGTGTGTGTGTGACAACAACATACAGAGGTGACCTGCTGACAGGGGTGTGTGGCTCCGCTGCTTGAAGGTTGCGGTTCTCCGTGTCCATTTGGATGCAGTGTTTAATCATCTCCTGGGTGTCGAGGGTGGGTGGGGGGTGGGAGGGTGGTATGGTGATAGGATCTGTTGGTGAAGGAGAAACCCAGGTGCTGCTGCAGTGCTACGGGGACCCTCGTGCAGGAAGTCATGCCTGTGCTTGTGTAGCCTGTGCGAGGGCTTGAATTAGAGCAGAATAAATAACTGTGTGCAAGAGTGTAAACAGGACAGAGAGAGTCCCTGCACTGAGCGCAGTGTGCTGAGCATACAAATGACGGTGGTGAGCTCAGTGGCTCTCAAGTTTCAGGCTCTATCTGTCCTCCCTAAACCGCACACTCTCAGTGATCTCTGGTCCCCGTTCGTCCGATCACTCCACCCTTATCCACCTTTCCTTGACTCCCCACTTCTTAGAATATGACACCAAAAGGGGCCTTCATTTAAACTCTGATTTGGGATGTTTCTGTGCTTACACTTGTACAACATTATAGCAGTTTGACTGAAGTGATACACAGTATATTTCTATGTTTAGATCTGATGTTTTCTTTACCGTCACATAGAGCATTTATATTAAAGAATACATGTCAACATCACTGATAACCTAAGACAGATATGACAGCAGCAGCCGAAGGTTTTCTTCGTAAATAGAGCTTGCCCTGTTCCAGATACTATTCTGCTTTACTTTAAAATATTTTGCAAGGAGGATATTTTGGAAAAACCATGACAAAATCCCTTCTGGTGGAGTGTGGATCAGATGCTGAGCTGGCTATACCTGCTTCCGTGCGGTGAAATATGATACAGACCTACCAGAGGGGTGTAGTCTTTTAATTTGAAGCCAGATAAATGGTTCCCAGCTGAATTATGGGTAAAATGCCTGCTAACTGCAGCTCTTCTGGGGCACCTTCTAATGTAAGTGTCTTGGTATTTAACTCCTGGAGGAGATCACCGTGTTTTGGAAAAATGTCCCCCTCAGGAATGTGCAGTGAAACGTTCATGTTTTCTTTCTTCAAGCTGACAGTGGCTGAATGAACAGCCTGGGTGACGGCTCGGGAAGATGCACTGTGATTGGTTAGGGTTAGGTGAAGGGCGGTGTATGAGAAGGCATGCACATGAAGCTTGTGTGTAGAGGATGGGGTCTGGATAGTCACTCCCCTGTCATAATGATCTACATTTCTCATCAGCGCAACACCTCACCAGCGATCCTGTTTCCCTCCAAGTAATTGGACTGAGGATCAATGTTGTCTAGGCGATGGAGGGGGGCGTGTGAGGAGGAACCAATCATTTTCATGGCGCAGGCTGAGGACAGAGAAATGCTAGAGTCTCTTAAAGGGGTGGGACACACAGCATCATCTGTAGTTGCTGAAAATGTTGTCTTCGAGGCTGAGGAGTCGATTAATAAAACACACTTACATTTACCAAACTGCGTTTGAACTGTTGCACCCCTCAAGCCATCATCCACAGCTGCACTTCCTCCCGATGCCCTGGGCTATGTAAGAACATAGTGTGCTCTACGTCTGCACACACACACACACACACACACACACACACACACACACAGAGGGAAAACAACCATGGAGCCAGGCCAGTTGTCATATTGCTTGGCGTTATATAAGATGTCAGTACTAACGGATGCTCTGCAGAAGGATTTTAGATCCTGGCCTTCACGTGCCCAGGCTGGGGGCTTGGTTTGTGTGCGGGCAGGGGGTTGGGGGTTGTGGTGGCCCAGTATGTGTGGCATTCTGCACCAGTGACAACTGCAGCTTGCACCTGGCTGACTACTGCTTCAGCACCACGGACAGCTCTCCCGTCAGGAGAGGGAGCAGCTGTGCGTGCGTGCGTGTGTGTGTGCGTGTGCTCGCACAGGGTAGCTATTTGAAAACCTGGCTGCATCCCACCACCAGAATTAATATGCATCACTTTACTGTCAGGCCAAACAGAAGACAGACTGACCTGGAAGGCAGCAGTGATACACCAACAAGCTGACAATGCAGCACTGTGGCAAACTTGAATTTCAGCAGTCTTCTCCGATGCCTGGAGGTGGCAGTAGCAGCTAATGTGCACGTTCTGGACACAAGTAAACACACACGTGCACACACGTTTTTCTGTCACTCCCACATGCTACAGAATAATAAATAATACATAATGCACATTCCACATGTAGGAAAGCTTCCACGTGCTCTCACAAACACATGGACACACCACTGCAGGGTATAATCACGGTGATATCGGAGAGGAAAGATGTTTAAAAATGGTATCTCGACTCGCACTCGGAGCGCCTCCCGATGACTCGGTCAGTACAAGCCAGCCACCGCTGACTATTTGATTATCCATCTCACCATGTGTAACACCAAGCACTTTAGTTACATAAGTCTGCCTCTGGGGGAACTAGAATAAGAATGAAGTGGATTTAAGCAGTCATCTATGTCTCCGCTATGTGCTCTCTGTGTGATGATGTGGGGATGTAGGTTTTCTTGGTGTCACACTCGTCGAAGGCTTGTCTGTTTGCAACTGCATACTTGTTTTAGATAGAGAGGGGCTCATGCATTATTTAACTCTTAGCCAAGTTTCATTTCTTGCACTTAAAACACCCCGAGATCTCGGCAAACCCTCACATGGTGGAGAGAAGTGGAGAGGTGGGCTGATTTTAGGGATGGTTTATGATGCAGGAACGAAAAGCACATTAAGTGTGTTATTGTGTTCAGGAAGGCTACTTCAAATTGGTCTGACAGGTAGAAAACATTTGGGTGAAAAGTGTGACTGTGAATTCGCTGCATGTGTGTCAGAGTGGGAGTATGTGCTTAACAATAGCATCAGGAAAGCAGAAAAATATGGGGGGAATAATGAGAGCCAGCATAACTCACACTAACTTGTTTTGCTCAGGTATGTTTGTATTCACTACACACACACACACACACACACACACACACACACACACAGGCATCTCCACACAAATGTACAGACACACACACACACAATGCCTTTGTCTGTATCATGAGACTCAGGCTGAAATGCCATCACAAGTGCATATTTCTATGTCTGCATATGGTTTGCACATGCATCTAATTTGTGTCTATCAGCCTAAACACATGAGGACCCAATCACTCCTATCCTGGAGTGTGTGTGTGTGTGTGTGTGTGTGTGTGTGTGTGTGTGTGTGTGTGTGAATGCAGAGCTCTGTTCTGTTGGGTCTTTGTCAAATGCTCTAGATGATACTATAATAAACACAGCTACACCATCGGGGCTACCATGACCGAAACTTTCCCTAGTCAAATAGTAGTCGTTAGTTTAAGCCATTAGCTGACTGTTTTCTGCATAATTGTAATACTGATTTCATTTTCATGTTTTTGGGGCAACAGAAAATAATTTGAGTTCAAGGGCTGAGAATGAATTATAAGCAACACTGTTAACACTGTGCTGCATTACAGAGAAATACAGAGGAATACAAAACCATAATAATAAGCCTGTAAAATATACATTTTGCAAGGGCACACATGAAA
>NC_040022.1:26119165-26222271 GCF_000972845.2 Larimichthys crocea | reverse complement strand
TGTGTGTATGTTTCTGTGTGTGTGTGTGTGTGTGTGTGTGTGTGTGTGTGTGTGTGTGTGTGTGTGTGTGTGTGTGTGTGTGTGTGTGTGTGAATGCAGAGCTCTGTTCTGTTGGGTCTTTTTCAAATGCTCTAGATGATACTATAATAAACACAGCTAGTGTTTTATTAACTTGTCTAAGAAAACAAAAATGTTTTTGCATATGGGACATAAACCATCCTCTTAGGGCCCATTGGGGCTACCATGACTGAAGCTTTCCCTAGTCAAATAGTAGTCGTTAGTTTAAGCTATTAGCTGACTGTTTTCTGCATAATTGTAATACTGATTTCATTTTCATTTTTTTGGGGCAACAGAAAATAATTTGAGTTCAAAGGCTGAGAATGAATTATAAGCAACACTGTTAACACTTACAAGCCTGTAAAATATACATTTTACAAGGGCACACATGAAACAAGTTAAACACTAACAGCAAACTTGGTAATGATTCTGAATGTGTAGCAGGGACACTGAATATTTTGTTTATTTATTTCACCACCTTTTCTGTCTCTCTCAACTATACTATGGCTAGCACGAAGGAAATTACCTTAAAAACAAAAAGTTCCGTTTTGAACTTTTTGTGGACTTCGCAGCATGTTCTTAACTTCCATGTTACATGTGAAAAGGTCCATGTTGCAAATGTCCCACTGATATTTCGTCATGGCTTTAATGCCACGGCTCCTTGAATTAAGTCTTTTTTCTTCTTCTTTTTTTCTGTGACCAGCTGACCAATGAAATCTTGACTACTAGGAGTCAATAGGACTCAAACACAGGATGGTTTTCCTGGTTTTCATTAGGAATTGACTCCTAGTTACATTCACCTTTCCTTTTTTTTAGACTTGTAGCCTGGAGAGCAATGGTATATGGTTACAAATAATCACACTTTAAAACATTAGCTGAACATTTTTAGCACAGTCCAAACAAATTGTTATTAAACCAGGAGTTGTTAGAGTTTAAAGTTTAGCTGGGCATTAATCCATGTGCCCAAATTGTGAGGAAATTCCAGTATAGGGGAGACAAAGTACTTAGTAACACGAATCACAAACAAATCATAATTTTGTTGGCTTGCTGTGATACACAAAAGTTCAACTTTTTACCGTGTTTGCTGACTTAATATCCCAAAGTTCTGGTATTGATCAAATACTGTGATACTAACTACCAACTGGATAGTTAAAATGCTACTTACATGATTGAATTGACCACATCAGTCCCGCTGGCTTTCTTTTCAGAGCTGCACATGATTTGCATATCAGTTTGTCAGTTAAATAAAAAATGCTGCTAGTCCATAAATAATAAATATCTTCTGACATTATTAATGTCACTCCAAACAGCTGATCACAAAATGGTTAAGAAAAATTGGTAGCGCCTACCTCCCGGAATTGTTCATGCAGGTCCTTGTCACAATTTAGTTTTCCTATAAACTAAATGTTTCTTCCTGTTGCAAAGAGAATTCTTGAGTCCTCAGTCAATTTTCCTCCTCCACTTGACCAAAGAGGATAAACATATTTTCATTGCATTCATTCATTCAGCTGCCAGTGTGATAAACTGTGAACAGCTTTTGTTCCATTCGTGCAGTAGAGACAGTAGCTCTGATTCTTTTTGTGCTGCATAATAATCACCCAATTCAGCAGATTTCCTTCAAAATTTGACCCAACAGCCCACACTGCAAATTGCAAACCAGAGGCCAGTAAAAGCTGCCAGTCTCCTCTGCAATCATTTATGCGTGCAGTTAATTATAAAATAATAATAATATAATTATAAATTCTACAACCAGCACCTTTACATGCAATGCCTCCTTCGTTAAAGCCAAGTTAGCTTCAAAGATCTGAGACTGAGTTGATATTTAGAACCTTTCTCACCAGTAGTGTGCCCTTGGCTGGGCTGTCAGGGGATGGACATGACAGGCCTGTAATGCTGATCCACGGTGCTCCTCCTGGGCTCTCACTCCCAGTTAATGACGGTTATCATGGCTCTCTGCAGGCCAGCACATCCCTCTGCCATCTGCAGTCATTTACGGATAGCATGACTAGAGAACAGCTGAGAGGATGTGAAACAATGAAGAATACTGCACCCTGCCATTACTTATGCCATGCTGTTCCCTCCGCTGTTTCAGAAATTGACATATCTGTGAAAATGTATGTGTTGACGTCTTCTCCTCTATGTTCAGGCCTCCCTCATCGTAGTTTAACGCTCTTTTGCTCTGCACTTCTCTCTCCCATTTCTCTCCCTTCCCTCCCTCGGTCCTAACTTATGATCTCTCCCCACTTCATGCAGCCTTTATCAGGGGGTTGCTGCCGGACATTTTTCCTCCCTTGGGAATCCAGGCTGTGTCAGAGCACAGCTGACTTCTCGTTCAGTGCAGCCCACTTGCTCTGCCAGCGGCTGTCAACCGTGAATATAAAAAAAGAAAGAAAACAGGAGTAACTCTAACCACTCAGCGTTCCAAGACCCTGATACATATAGAACAAATCTTTTAAAGCAGGTGCTCAAATTACATCTCAACACCAAAGATGAGCTAACCACTTGAGCCAGCAATTGATCCTTAACGTTTGTCCTCATGCATTTTATTTACACATGGAGAATCAATATTTTTCTTGGCTTATATATGCAGGAAGACAGCGCTCTGCCAATTACCTGAAGGTGGAATTCTTATTCAGCTACTGACGCTGATTGTTTTCATTGTTCGGTTCTAGGCCACACCTCTCATCCAGCAACTTCCACTTGTATATCCTTGTAGCTCTGACAGTTTTCTCATCATTTATATACTGCATGCAAATTCTTAGCTGCAGACCAACTGCTCTGCTCCTGCTGCCTCCTGACTGACATGTAAATCAAACCTAAAGGTCACACTCCTCTCCTGCCTCTGTGTATCCTTGTCTGATCACCATTTCCAGCACCTTTTGTGTGTGAGAGAGAGCGTATGTATGTTGTACTTGGTGCAGCCCCGGCAGGGCAGATGGAGGAGCTTGTTTGCCCCTGCAGCACTGTCCTGAATGTAAACGCATGCTCAGAGAGAGTCAGGTCTCTTTCTGCTCTCTTTCTGTGACTCTTTCTTCTACACTAACCTCTGCATACTAAAACTTCCCAAAAATCTTGCAGTATATTCCATGCATCAATTGGACATACAGTGAATGTTTTCTTCTAATGCTGTTGGATGGATGGGAAGGTTGGCGAAAGACCACAGATCAACTGGAGGCTTTAACCTAACACATTAGTTGCATACTTATGTCTCTATTTGTATCCAGTGTATTGGATACTAATTGTATCTCTTTTTCGCTCTCTTTGTCTCCCCCCCCTCTCACTCCATATGATTGCAGTGGTGTGTAGTTTGGCAGAGCGCCCACCCTGCAGCACTGTCATTACTTGGTCTCTTGGTCAAAAACAAGAAGTGGTGTGTGTGTGTGTGTGTGTGTGTGTGTGTGTGTGTGTGTATTTGTCCATGCAAAGCAACCATAGCAGCAAGGAAGCGATAGACTGAAATAAAAAAGGGACAGACCGCAGAGAGGAGATGCAGCATCCCACATGGATTTACTTTAGTTTTACCAGTCTGTATCAAGGCATACAACATTATCCGTGCTGTTTTCAAGGCTCCTCTTCATGGACTTTGTCAGGGGGTTGCTGCTATCAGGAGCATAAATAACAGCCCACTGCTCTCAGTTACCACGGATACTCCAGAGTTATCCTATGCAGCCTAGTGCGACACCCTGACTTGGCTTTCTGTGTGTGGGTGCACGTTCTTATGCTTGTGTTTGAATACGAACACATGGCTCGGTCCTGGCCTTGATACAAGTGTGGGAGGCATTGTAATAAGCATCAGTTTGCCTTGAATAAAAAATAAAAAATAAAAAATCCCTATTATCTCTCTACAGCCTTCCTTGTCCTTTTTGTCCTCACTCATTCTCTCACATGCTTCCATTCAAAACATATTTGTTGAACACACGACGTGCTGTACCGTGTATACAGGTACTTACACATAGTAAATATCCCAGCAGCTGTAGACCTGCTACAGCTGCACAGCAACAGAAAGACCTACCTCACTGGTGCATGCTTTATTTATGATCTACCATGAAAAGCTCAGTGGCTGTGCTTAACACGCTACATTCTCGTCTCGTACATACAGTACACGCATGAACACACATACACACAAACATTCCTTAGATTTTTCTACTTCCTTCTTGGGCCTTTGTCTCCCTACATGTCTGTATTTCTCTCTCATTAATCCTAACCCGAAGGTGTCATAGGTTAGTAGAGGGAAACAGATCCAGGGAGTACAAAGTCACGCTTAATGAAGCAAGACCTATTGATGACTCTCACTTTTGGGAAATCCAAAGCGACAGCAATGGCCTCCTCGTTCATTCTTTCTCCTTAAACCAACGCCTTTTTTCTCTCTTCCTTCCTCACTTCATCCCACTGCGTCCTTCGCATTGTCAGCCTGAATTGTGGAGGTGACAGGGTGACTCCATCATTCTCCCCTACCGTATGTCAGGACATTGCTCATCCTCCTCCAGTCCTAAAGACAGCTTTTTAATAAAGAGCCTGGCTTTAAGAGCTTTATTTTCATTTTGCCGTGCAGCTGGTGAAGTAATGTGTGCTTCTCAAATATTCATGGACCCTGGGTTGTTGCGCTCTCACATTTCTTCAGGGAATGAGGGAAATTGATTCTCCAACACATAATATAATGATATAATATGATAACATTAGACTTACTTTCTGGTGGTGAATCAAGACTTAATAAAGGTATGTTGGCTGTGGCGGTTCTTAGTTGTCCGGGACATTTTTCTTTAGAAAAGAGTTTAAATTGGGGCAACTATAGCAACTGGACTTGTTGTAGATCAATGAAGACATTTCACCTCTCATCCAAGAGGCTGGATGAAGATTTGTGGTGCTCCATCTGTTCGTCTTTTTTCAGACTGTTTGTCTAGAGCAGGGTCTTTATGGTGTAAGAATGATCAGAGAAACATAATTTGTCTTTAGGGGATTCCCCAAAATCTAGCTGCCCTGAGGTCTACATCCATCTAATCATGCACTTGTACACGCTTGTAAGGTACTCGTATACCTTTGATTAAAGTTTCTGGCTGTGGGTGAGTTTTGAAAAGAAGGTTGACAAATAGTTTGAGAGCTTAGCTTTATATCTCAGTTCCCTCTTCACTGCAGCGGTCTGAGATGCTGGCATTACTCCTCTACTTGGTTGTTCCCTTGCCCCCCTCTCCTGGATTGAGTGATTTGTCATTTTTACAGAAGAGAGCCACACATCATCAGTATTGCAGACATACCACCACATAGTCAGCAAACCTGACACTCTCCAGAGCTCATCTTCACCTTGATAACTTCGTCTAAAATAGAAGAGGCAGTGAGGTACACCCTTTTCAGACTCCAGTGTCCATATGGTCTTATAAATGCACAAAGAGCTTCTGGCCCAAAGGACATACTACTTTACAGGAAATATAGTCATTTTCTTTCTCCAGACAAACAAAACAGATTTAGTGGATTGCCAATTTCCATGATTCCTCCATTCTCTGTAAAAGAGTAAAAAGTTGGTCCAATGTATGCCTGTGTTCAGCATCTGGCCCCTTCATCAGTGCCCATAGAGGCTTGCAGCTGCCAGTTACACCAGCCTCGGGCTAGATAACTTTTTAAGTCAGACAGCTTATCAAGATGGATGGGATGTCGTGGTGGGAATGTGACCAACTAGAGAGGAAGTGGATCAGATTGTACACGTATGTTTGGATAGACGATGAAGGATGATGTGTAATAATGGCATAGCAACAGAAACCGGTGCAACTGATCAGTCCCAGGGTGTGCACGTCACATTCTCCAGAAATTACATCATGTGTATGTGTGTGTTTTGTTTTCTTAGTCACCGTGCCCTTCAATTTAGCGCGTGTCATCACTATTTCTGGCCACCATATGCACAGTGTGCTTCTTCGCTGCCCCATCCTCCTTCCTCACATGCATCCATCCATCTACGCATCTACACCAAAAAGGCATATGCAGAACATAATGCGAACAAACTTCCTTTGAATGGCTGAACACAATTATACAATTAATTATAAAGTACTATAGCTCCTTTGGCACATTTATAAAACCTCATCCCTGTTTCCCTTAACAGCCCCTTCACAATGTTTCCTGTCACCACTACCAGAAAAGGACATTGCATGTTTAAGCTTGGTAATCTTTTTTTTTCCACACACACACACCATCACAATCTGTCACAGCGTAGCACATGGAAATAGATGGCAGAGAGTGCCATCAGCAAAACTATCTTTATTCTAAAAGTAGGTAAATCAAAGAAGGTTTACTGCACTGTAAGCTGCAATTAATGTGTTGCCCAGCAAGGTTGTTACCATGGTGATGTGTTGGCAGGTCAGTAGTGCCCCCGCCAAATACACACACACACACACACATGCTGTGGTTCTTAAACCAGTCTTCAAGTGGGAACCTGGATGCATTGTCCCATTCTGTTTTCATTGTCCACCCGTGTATGTGCAAGTGTGAGTCTAGCCTTTGTGGCCGTCACGTTAGGGTCAAACTTTGGTTGGAGCAGTGCTGTTGGGGCTGCAGGAGCTGTCAGGTCTGGAACAGAGTGTTCCCTACAGCCAAATGGGTCAGGACCGCTGGGTCTCAGTCCAGTCAGTGAGCTGGAAAAATACCCACACACAAGAATCACACACCAGAACTCCTAGTAGACCCAGTAAGTACTGGAGCACCATGACTGTGTGGAAAGGAATCCTAGCTTCCCCTCTTCTTTAACAGGCTATTATAGATAGATTTATAGCTCATATCAAGGGGATAAGAGTAAACATGTCATCTACACTGGGTAACTGCAGGCCTGGGACATGAGCATTTCAAAATGGGGTGTGTTGACAGAGTTCTGCCAGATTGCTGTGGTTGGCAATTTAAGTTTAGCTATGGGTTTAGTGGATTTTTCTTTTAGGGAGGGCACAGTTTACAAGAATACATGTTGAGAGAAAAATGCTAAGAGTGAGAACTCAGAACAGAGATTTATAAACAAGGTCCATCTAAACCACATGGGAAAAATGCTGTTTATAAAAAAGGGAAGAAACAAAGCATTTCTTAAAATGTTTGTGGGTCTAATTTTGGAAACTAACCACAAAGTATGCAAATGTAACATTGTATGTGTAACATTATGTAAAATAAAAGCTCCGCTGGGAGTGCTAAAGAATGCTTTGAAGAATGACTTTTGCTGACTGCTGCTTACCTGATAGATCCATGGCGAATGAAATGTTCCTCCGTGCATTTTTTCCTCATACCAGTATTGTGCTAGTCCAATTTTATTGTATTAATTACTACTTCTGGAACTTGTTACATGTAGGGTGGGTCTTTGGTATTTGCCCTGCCTCTCTTCCACTCTGATTGGATGACTAGGTAAAAAGTGACAGTGACAAGTGCAGCATTTTACCCAAAGCTGAATATTTTCTAAATCGACCAACGTGCAGCACTCAGGGCTGTACGTTGATGGGTTTGAAGGGGATTGATAATTTAATGAAATGTTATCAGGTTTATTGTGTTATCTGTCTCTCATATGTTGCTCAACTGTGTGAAAACTCTGCACACAGTTCCTAAACTACGCCTTAAAATGTAAATATTTCATAGAGTAGCTCCAATAATTGGCGATTCTTCCTCCTTAATGATCATTACAATAAAGTAGAACATACTTTAAAAGTGCAAAGGGACTATTAGTAAACCCAACGGAAACCGTAAAAAAAAAAACATACAGGCAAATGAGAAAATCAATACTCCATTAACTTATTTCAGAGCATTAAATATGATTAAGGATCAGATATATGAGCATGTTATGTTTTCTCCAGGGGCTTCCTCTGAGATGGAGGCTATACAGTAGAAGAGCTCTCCTCATTGGTCCTAGTAGGCAGTTAATGCAGGCAGTGGTTAGGTGGTGGAGTAAAATAATCATTTAGCGTCCAGTGCTTTATTGATTGAGGATGATTCCCTTAAATATGGGTTGTTTGAATACTACGGGCGCATAAATGTTTGCATTAATGTTGGTATTAATTTAGTAATTTTAATATATTATAATAAAGAAGTAAGGCAGCAGGTGTAGAAATACTTGTGGTATTAAAAGGACTTTGTATGTCTGTCCTAACCTTTCGCACAGTTTCATTTAATCTTTTTCTCACTTCCTCTCTTCCCGCTTTCCTCTTTTTCTTTTCATTCTTTCTGTATTTTCTTTCATCTGTGCTGGCACTGGGTCTAAAACTGCTAATCAGAATATATGGAGGTGCTCCAGACTGTGACATCTGGCCCTGTAGACTGTCCTAGATGGGAAAAGACAAACTGACACGTGGGCTGCGCATATGGATGCAAGAAGTCATTGATAGATCATGAATAACTCGCATAAAGGGAACGTAATTACACACAATGACCAATAAGCATGTGTGTGCTTTCTGTTTAAAAAAACAAAACATTTATTTGCGGTTAAGCTTTCTCAAAAGGCTGTGTCCAAACATAACGATGTCTCATTGTGTGCTAGGCTTTAATATCGCTTTGTTTGCATTGTCCTGGGAAGCAGCTACTCGAATTAAATACATTTCAGGTTTTCTTTTGGATCGCTAATGTTGTTGTGAGGGCTATTTTGCAGAAAATGAAAAGCAAGATTCACCGTAAGCATTTTTATTTATCACAGTTGTTTAGACCAAATGAGCCACTACACCTACTCTGCTGCTGCTTTTAATAAATTATTATAAAGAGCCAGTCATTGTCTTCTTGGGTGGCATCAAACTTTTAGCCTCCATGACTCTGGGTGCATAGTAACCACTGTAATTAAACCGCAGGGGCCTGCTTCCTATTCACAGTCACATATTCTAGTGATGAATAGGAACCAGAAGAGAATGCTAATGATGAATCACACGTTTCTTTCTGCCAATAAAATGGTCACAAATCATCTGAATGTGTGTGTGTGTGTGTACAAATCATTTCGTTTTTAATTTACTGTATGACCCTACAGTTTGCCGTCTGATCTCTGTATGGTCGTTCCAACCCTTTAACACAATCCTCCTCTGATGTTGCAGATGGGGCTCCACTGAGCGAGCTGTCATGGCCTTCATCCTTGGCAGTGGTAGCTGTCTCTTTCTCTGGCCTCTTCACCTTTGTCTTCCTCATGCTGGCCTGCCTCTGCTGCAAGAAGGGGGACATAGGCTTCAAGGTGAGCTCACTGCTGCCCCCTGCTGGAGTCAATGAGGCGAGCACAGGAAAGAAGGGAACATTGGTCAGTGAGTTACTTTAAATCAGTGTAAACAACAGAAAAGGAACTAAATACTTATAGATATTACATGTGTGTTATCAGTATGTATAGACACACAAACCTACCTAAAAACTGGTAACCCTCAACAATAAGAGTCCAAATCATGTACTTAAGTAATGCATGACTCATGATAATTTATTGCATTAATTAATGCAGGGTGTGTGATGAATTCCTGTTGCTTACCACTAACAAAAGATTACGTCACTGTGACTTTATGTGATTAGTTCACACTTAATAGATCATTAGTTAAGAAACTTTAATTCACAGTTTAATTCTGTTTCATAAAAAGTGACATAAAAGTTCATTTCTATAATGTTTCTTATGTTTATTATAAGTTTATTATATATTATGTTTGTGTCGGATTAAAGACAAAGCTTCATATTTCTATGAGAACAGGTACTGTACTGCTTTTAGAAAAGCTAAGCAAATGAATGTAATATAACTGGAATACAGCCTTGACTGATGTACAGTAAGTGTCATAGTAATCATGTAAAGTCATAGTGTCTTAACCATTTGTTAGTGGTGAGAAAGAGCAATTTAATAGCTACATCTCATATTAATTAATGCATCACGAGTCATGCATTAGTTTAGCATTAGGCCTACCTAAGTATGATATAGATGGGGAAATTCACTCGTTACAGCAGCAGAAAAAGTGTAATGAATCAAAGTAGAAAAGGAAAAAACAACGAACAGACAGAAGTATCTTATCTTCTACACAATAAACAACCGGGCAAACAACAGACAACGTGCAAAACAAGTACTGAAGGTAAAAGGGGCATGATATAAAAAATAACTGCAATGTAAAGTGTCCATCATATAATAATATTGTACACTGTAAGTAATCGGAATGAAAATATAAATACAGATTTAAAAAAAAAAATATATATATATATATAAAGCTATGGTGAGTAGTGGGTAACTGAAACAGGAACAGAAAGATGTATCCAAGATGTGAGCCCAAGATGACATCTAATCCATATATATTTAGTTTGCACAGACACTTTTGAGAATCTGGAATCAGCAAATTAGCAGGTTTGCTTACTGAATTACCAAAATTATTATTTGATCATCAAAATACTTGCCTATTAAGAGAAAAAAACACTACTACTATGGTACTGCATTGATATTTCTTCTCATGAGATGAAGATTATAATAATACTCAAGTACTGATCTGCTCAGTTCCCTATCCTACATATATTATCTTTCTAATTTCTTTGGCTGAGGACTATTGCCTCATTGTATGTGAGTGATGCAACCAACTACCCTTACCCATCCCAGGCTGGCACACATTGTATCGGTGTTGCCTTCATCTGCCGGCGTGACTCAGCCATGCTGTGTCAAACATCAGCACTGAACTGGGCGGCTGATGAGGGCTAACAGAGACTGACACAGACAGGAGGCATATGGAGAGGGAGTTTGAGGAGGAACTCTTGAGTCAATGTCCTGGCTGCTCCTTGTCATAACAAGTTTCTCATTAACGTGCTGCTCAAACCATATTTTGATTCCCAGCACTTATAATTAAAATAATGATACTTATAATGAGTTACAGGGGGGGGGTAGGAATATTGTGGATAAAAGGTATGAATGCCATGTTTGGCTTTTTATTGTTGATTGGAGACTCTGTGCTTCAGCATTCATCCTGAACAGTGGAAACAGACTGTGGTAGGCAGATGTTGCAGGGATAACAGTGTCACTAATGAGCACAGCATAGAGAGGCATTGTTAGCAACTTTTCTTCTCTGTGTGTGTGTGTGTGTGTGTGTGTGTGTGTGTGTGTGTGTGTGTGTGTGTGTGTGTCCAAGTCTGTCTGTCCTATGCCAGATCACCTCTGCTTCATTATGGAAAAAGTGTATTTTAATAACCTGCAGGGGCAGCAGTAGTCTAGGTCTGTGTCTGCTTTCCAGCCTGGCATGACATGTGAAGGATAGACAATAGACGATTAATTTTGGCCATGGCCTCAGTTAAAGCCTGGTTAAGAAACCAGTATGATTGTATTGATTCCTGCAGAGATATTGTCTTATAGCACTGTCACCAGAGAGTCCAGGTGAACGTTTAGTTGAAACACAGCTGCATATTCAGTGTTGTGCTCAAGGACACTTGAGTGAGAGTGACTGTCATGAACCACTAAGCCACCCTGTTGTCTTAGCACATACCCTAGGTTTATTTTATTGTTAATATGTAGGGAAAAAATATAATTTTACAGAATATTTTTTAGACTTACCAGGCTGCTCTAGTAAAAGATAAAGGAATGGTAGCATTTTTATTTCACATGCAGTTTGTTTGGGTTATTACAAAACAACCAAATGAGACTTTAGTGAATAAAAGATGTGCATATTCTTACAGACAAGACAGGCAGGTATAATGGTTGATGTATTTTAATCTTTAAGGATTGAATCGTCAAGCTTTCTCCACTTAGATTGGCAGCAATCATCACATAATGGTTAAAAGGTCCCCACTCTTTCCCTCTTTCTTTGGTACCCGCTCATCACTCAGCAGCTCACTTTTAAGGTGCACATTCATGTGGGACTGCAAAATCGCACCGTTGCACCGTCCAGAAAAGCTTCATTATTCCTCTCCATCGTGGTGCTCTTACTGGAGCGTGTAGTGTGAGGCTGGGTATTAAGTGGTTTCTAAACTGAAGGCTCTCCGGGGAGCTATGCAACGCTGACTCACAGCCAGGTGCTCGCTTTCACACTTCGCTCTGAGAAGAGTGGCAGATGGTTCTCCTGAATGAGACGCACACACTCTTATGTACATATACTGGTGTTTTAGGAGACATTGTAAATACACACACACAATGAGCCATTCAAATATTTCATATTAACCCATCACCCTGCTCTCCTCCTTTCTCATTTCCTTCTCCTCTTCTCTCCACTTTTTCTTCTTTCTTTACCTCTGTGGTGGCTGCAAGTGGGAGATAGGCTTGTTATGGGTAACAGTTTATTAGCCAACGGCTGGATAGATGGGTGCTTGTGAGCAGATAACTATTGCCAGCCAACATAGCCATTGATTCGATTTTCCATGACCGCTATGATCTAATATATAAATCATATACAGACAAGGAAATCATGAAAAATGCAGCATTTCTGTTACTGGTGGAATTAAAACTGTCTTTACTGCAATAGTTGTTTATTACTGCACTACTATTAATAGAGTGTTCTAACCTGCTGTTGTTCACAATGGACTATAATGAGATTCTGTGTGAACCCCAAGAGAGCCAAGTCCAATGTGTTTCATTATCTCACCATATTTGTGTTGAATACAGAAGGTTAATTCAAGAGAAATGGTAGCCCAAAAATGTCACAAGCAAGTGATGATTCCTGGAATACAATTACCACATTGCACTGAAATCTTCAGTATATTGACTTTATGGCATCATTAGTGCTGACCTGAGGTTAGAATTGCATGCAGTGGCAGCGAAGTCAAAATGTGTAACATGCAGCAATTTTAGCATGTTGTTTCAGCGGCTTGAGCCACAGAGCACAGGCACATGTCCTAATAATGTGAGGTCCCTACAGGCTTTTATTCCGGGGAAAAGAGCAGATTTTGATGAGAAATCAGAGAAAAAAAAATGTGTATAAATATGTAAAAGTAATGCAATAATTAAAGTGCTTATGGAGTTTTTTTTTCCTCAGATATTTTGACTCACCCTGACAATACTCTGCTTATCTATCATGTGATTTGCCTCATGCTGCAGATTATGCAATTTGTCCAGTTTACTGTTAATACACTGTTTCCTTTGGCTGTGTAACTTCCACTACTCTGCTCTTTCTTTCCTGGAATTCATAGCCACAAGGTTGATCCATGTCTTTATGTTTAAAGCCATAAATACTAACTACTTGGGTGAGAAAACATCTGTCTCCTTTTCACGTTAAGGTATGTCACATGGAAGTTTGTTTAGGCCATACCTTTTTGATTTAAGATCAGTGCTGACATACTGCACTGTATGGGGGTTTAGAGAGACTATAGGGACACACTACAGTAATTAGAGAGCAAGGACACTGCAGTAGACCAGAAACAGAAAGAAGAGTAACAGGGATGAAGTGGGGCGGGGGGTTACTGTTTTCCAATACCTCTCGTCTTCATCCATCTTAGTAGGTGCATAGCTGATGACTCCTACTCTAACGTGCTCTTGTTTAAAATAGTGTGGACACGTAACATTTATATTGTAATGGTTATTTCTGACTAAGTGCACAGTAGAGGATATAACTGCAGCCACATTGTGGTGAGAAGAAGAACAACAGAAAGTTCTGGTCTTGTGATTATTATTGATCACATTACAGAACAGGTATTTTATGCATTTTTTGCACCATTATTAGGTAATAAATCACATTTTTCTCAGTACTAAAAAAAACAAAAAAAACATGGAGATGTAACGTCTAAGATATGTAACAGTTTAAATGATGTAGCTCAAAATAATCAGGACGCCAGTGTTTCCTCTCAGATATTTATGACATGATGCTGTTTCCAAATCGAGAGCATCCTTTGAGAACAAGAAGTTCTCATGCATTAAAATAAATGCAGAAATGTACTTTGCACTACAACTATGAATTTAAAGCCATACTGTTTTATTTTTATGTTCTTACTTAAAGTATTTAGTAAGTAAAGTGCATTTTTTTGAAAGATGCTTTGTGTTTGTGAGTGTGCATGAGGTGGAAATACAAGACAAAACAAAAGAAAGAAGGCTTTGTGTATGCAGTTTGAACATACGCATTAGTGTGTTCCCCCCACAGTGTCTTTGCACTGACTTGCACAATACACCCCACAATGTACATGACATGTATATGGCTAGATGGGCGTGCCTCAGTGCATTTGAATGCCTTCACAGTCGAACCATTGTCTCCCACTGTCTCAGTGGTAGGCTGGTTGTGAGTGGATGACTAATCCCAGTATGTTTCTTTGCACCAGGAGTTTGACAACACTGAGGGAGAGGAGTACCAGGCAGATCTCTCTGCCCTGACCTCACCTTCCTCCCAGAATGGCCCAGAGGTCTACATCCTTCCCCTCACGGAGGTCTCCCTGCCTGTCTCCAAACAGCCTGGCAGATCCAGTAAGAAACTACACACCATGAATACGTAACACATGCGTTTTTTTCTTTGATTTCATTTCTTTTTTCTCTCCTCGCCCCTGTATTTTCTGTATTGCATATCTCTGCAGTCCATATTAATAGATGGAGTGATATTCTGTCACACTAATGGACTTCTCTGGAGCACAGCAAGTGGATTAGGATGTTACTCGCTCTGTTGATTTGGGTGCAATAAACTGAGCAACCACAGTTGGACAGACATTTGTTGTCCTATTATATGTCTCTTCTTTCTTGCCCCCTCTCTCAACACGGGACAGACATCTGTCCATTGTGTAACGCATTTAGAAATCAACCTACTGCAGTGCTGCAATGCTGTATGTGAAAACTGCAGCCCACTGGAGAGGAAGGAATCTGACCTAACCCTAGTGTACATTATCTCTGGGGTTCTGTGCATGATTATTTATCTTTATTCATATTTTACTTGACTCTTACATACCCCAACGTCAGCACACATCCAGACTTTGCTGGTGTGTTTCATTTGCATTCACGATCCTTCCCGGCGTTGTCACAGCCATTTCAACCAGCCTGTTAAAATGTGTATGTGCATGTATGTGGTGTGTCCGTGTGAATCTCAGTATAAGCAGGATCCTGGGTGCTCAAAATGCCTCTCCCTGCATGACTCACTGGCTGTCTGCGCTGCACTGTGCTCAGCCAGAAGGGAGGTGAGTTGGGGCTCAGCATCCTAGGATGTGAGCTCCAGCAATGATTGGACAAGGCAGCCTCAGGCTCACAGCCAATCACTAGCCTTCCCTCTGTCCTCCATAGCTACGGCTGTGTGATTGGTCCAGGTGTTGCAGGGCGAGGAATGGATAAATGGCGAAAAAAGGGACGAGATCGTGAAAGAGGGAGACTGTCTCGTTTCACTCAGTCAGAGAGAAAATAGTCTCTTAGTCATTTCTCATTTCTGTCTAATGTAAAGACCGTAACACATGGAATATTATCATATGAACCTCTTTATACATTGTGTACACTTAGATATTGGAAGTATTGGGAATATATAAGTTTTGCTTCGCTAATATCTGATAAATTGTTCTGAGCACAAATTACAGGAATGATCTGATATTAGATTAATAAACTACAGCTCAAGGACTCCTCCATATTACCATCATGCACACGTCATAAGTAATCCACCTCCACACTAACATACGCACAAGGGAAATGAGTAATTGCATCGTGAACAAAAACACTGATTATATAGTTTCTGCTTTAACCATGAATGGTGTATTTCACTTACACATCCGTATGAGCACACAGTACAACGTTGGCCATTGATCTTACAGTCCTGCTTTTCATTTGTTGCTCTAATCTTTTATTCAAGAGGTCATGTAAAGCTTTCAAACCCACCACCACAGAGGCTCGATGCATCAAAGCGAGTGTGTGTGTGTGTGTGTGTGAAGCGATTGTGCGCGGATCATTCCACCATCTTCTCTGGGAATGCCACGAGTAGGACGGGAATGCACACTCACGCTCACACATTCCACATTTGGAATAATTTCTTTTTTTTCTCCTTTTCTTAATTTCTCTTTCTCTCTCCATCAGGGAGGGGCGGTGGAGGCTCGCAAGGAAAAGGGGAGGGGTGGTGGTTTGAGGTGGAGAAGTGTGGGTCTGTTATCACCGTGACAACCTCTGCCCAACGTTCCAGTGGAGAATGGGTCTTGTGTGTGTCTGCGTATGAGTGTGTGCGTGTGCGTTTGGTGCACTGGGTACCAGGAGACGCAGCGTGAGCGTGTGAGTGAGCGAGCCAAACAATGGCTCTGATTTAGGCCGGCTGGGCGGTGGGTGAGCATAAGGCCGGGCTGAAACGTCCGTGGAACGCACCAGTGGAGGACTGGCATTATGGGCAGAATACAGTGAAGGGTCTGTGACAGAATGAGGAGAGATAGGGGTCGGGTGGTGGCATGCACCAGGACCTAAGAGCGGGGAGGGGGGCCTTGAGATAGGGGTGGTGAGTGTGGATGACAGAGGTCTTTTCTGCATCTGACAGAGCAGTGTTTGTGTCCTGTTTGGCTGAGGAATGCTGCTGTCCTGGGTGACAGAGGAGCATTATGTGGGCCTTATGTCACTACTGGGTGTCTTGAAGCTGCACACAGAGCTGGCGCGTCAAACGGCACACTACCAACATGCGTGATGGTCACATCAGGCGTGATACATGACCAGAAAATCTCAGCGCCCGGGGCAGAAATCCTCTTCAGGACTCCTGCGAAGAACCGTTGGCATATTGGTCCACTGACTCAACGACGTGAGAAGTTTCTACCTCGCTGCGTTTACTTCAGATTTAAAAGTAGCCTGTATAGGAACCAAGGATTTCGGTGTTTGCTCGACAGCTGGAGAGCTCTAGAGGAGGACAGTATGTATGTTTGTGTGTGTCCCAGTTGGAGGATGAGCTCGGTGCAGACGGGGAGAGGCAGCGTGGCGAGCTTGTTCAGCTGCGCGAGGGCTCGGAGGGTTAAATCCTGCCGAGGCTCTCTCACACACACATATATACACACACACTGTGACCGTGGGCTCTTTCTCACATACACACAATGAAGCTAAGACGCCTGGGGTTGGGGCTGGGGCCACGGGCTCTCGGTTCTCACACTCTGAACCAGTACTTCATCCCTGCCTGGGAATCGGACTCAGTTCCTGCCGCGGTGCTCAGAGTGGCTGGCCGCTCCACTGCTCCGTCAGAATCATCTCTCCACTCACCATCATCATCTCCATTGTTAAATTATGAGGATCCATGGAGGTATTTGAATTTGTGCGTGTCTTGAGTTCTCTGTAGTGAATTTGTGTGTGTTAATCTAGCTGGGAAGTTACAGGTTGAGTTGATTTGCCTTCAGGTATTTGCTCTTCTTTAGTTTCCACAACTTTTTGTTTGTTTAGGTAAATATACATTTAATGTTTGGCTCAGAGGTGTTTCTGTCTTTTTTTCCCCCAATCTTCTGAACTCATTCTGTGAAGTTTCCCTTTCCTGTAGATCTTAATTTCTATTAATTTCACTCCTACTTACTTTCTTTTATTTCCTTTTCTCATTATGTTGAAAACCTTTCTTTTCTCTTAATCAATTCTCTCTAGTCTCCTTTTTGTGTCTAAAAGTGATCTCATGTTTTATTAGTAATCTTCATGTTCTTTCCAGTCCAGCTGTTGAAATCATCAGACCTTGGTCGCCATAGTCTGTTGTATCTAAAGGAGATTGGACATGGCTGGTTTGGCAAGGTAAAACTTTTTTTTTTGTTCTTAAGACATACATACAATCGCACTGACTTTAAGGGTCCTCATTAACTGTTTCAACTGCATCTGTACTTTACAAACTACTACTGTATTAACTGTGCTCCAGCGTGCGCGCCGCTCTGTGTGGAATGCGGGGGTAATGTGATGGTGATCTCATTCTAGCGAGGCTAATCTTTGGCACTTGTGTCAGGGTGTTGAGTCCATGGGAGACGAGTTGAAATTCACAGTCACAGTAAATTCCTCCCAATTGACTGTGCAGTACATGCTGCTGTAACACTCGTCACCCTATAAACTGCATGTTGAAGCTGTTTGCAGTGAATTACAGTCTACATTCCCTCCTATCTTAATTTCTCAGGTCCTGCTGGGGGAGGTTAATGCGGGCCTCAGCACCACCCAGGTGGTGGTAAAGGAGTTAAAGGCCAGCGCCAGTGTCCAGGATCAGATGCAGTTCCTGGAAGAGGTGCAGCCATACCGGTTAGTTTACTGAAACATCAGAGATCACAGCCCTTTAGCCCATGAGTCGCACCACGTAACAATAAAACAACATTAATTAATGATCAGATTATTTATTGTATTCATTAGTCTTGAGTGCATTCATATCTACTCAAATCCTGTTTCCTCTGCCAGAACCCTCCAGCACCCTGCCCTCCTGCAGTGCCTGGCACAGTGCTCAGAGGTCACTCCTTATCTGCTGGTCATGGAGTTCTGCCCTCTGGTGGGACACACAATTATGCTCAAATTCTGTTTATTCAGTCCTTCCCACACACCTCATTATTCACTCTGTTTGTGCATTGTTATTTGGATTATTCAGTCAGAGCAACCTCATCTCGTTTCTCCTCTCAGGGTGATCTGAAGAGCTACCTGCGCAGTTGTCGGGTGGCTGACTCTGAGACTCCTGACCCCTTGATCCTCCAGCGAATGGCGTGTGACATTGCCTCAGGGCTTCTGCACCTCCACAAATACAACTTTATACACAGGTACAGTGTGTCAGTCAGCTCTTCCCTCATCAATATTAATGCCAAGAATCCACCTGAATGTTCTGTGCGACCTCTGCTGGCCTCTCCCTGCAACAACATCCTGGTGCTGCCTGAGTAGTTGTCACAAACTCCAGCATCAGTGATTTTGTTGCCGGGGGCGAGCCCCTCTCTCGCAGCCATGTGGTGGCTGCCATAGCAACCTATCAGTGGCTGCCAGGCCAACGAGCTCCCTGTTTGTGGAGGAGGTGAGAATTAAACAAAGTGACTTAGTTTAGTCTGTGTCTTTACATGGTCAGGTGATAATACCATACATGTGCTTTAATCAGTTAGAGCTGCAACCATAAGTTAGTTAATCGATTAGTTGTTAAATATTAAAATATAAAAGTTAAATATCTTTGAGTTGTGGACAAACCAAGATGTTTGAGGATGTTACCTTTGCTTGCTTTGGGAAACTTTTCGTTATCAGTTTTGATAAATAGAGAAAATGGTCGACAGATTAATCCATAATGAAAGACCTATTCATTGACAGTATGTCACATACACTACCAAAGTATTACTTAAGAAAACTTCCCACAGTATATAATGTCTTAACTATAATGTAACAGTGGTCATATGTAAAATAAGCATTAATTCAAAGCAACAATCCTACAAACGTCACTGTTTTTGGATTGAAATGTTGCTTAATTCCAGTTGGTGCATGTGAAATCACCTTTTCCTAACAGAACCCCATCTAGAAAACTGGAATACCTAACACAAAATAGGTTTTTATGGCATTTAAAGAACATACATAAATATGGGTATGTTTCATGCACCTCAGTTGTACTGTATTAGATGACAGTTTCCTTTGTTTTGACAGTGACCTGGCCTTGCGAAACTGCCTGCTAACTTCTGAAATGTCAGTTAAGATCGGAGACTATGGCCTTTCTCACAGCCGATACAAGGTCAGAGTCATTTGATAATGTCACTGTTTTTATTGACTGCTTTTAACCTTATTAACCTATCAGTACTCACATGTTTATGGTATATATGATTATAAAAATATATAATAGTTGTTGTTGTTGTTCTATAGGATGACTACTATGTAACACAGGACCAGATTTGGGTACCCTTGCGCTGGATTGCACCTGAGCTCATAGACGAGGTCCACGGAAACCTGCTGGTCGTTGACCAAACAAAATCCAGCAACATATGGTGAGATATTAAGAGTGTAATGAACAGGAAATATTATTGCAAGATTAACATAGATTTCCTTTCTTTGTGTATATAAAGGTCTAACTTTGCAGATTATATTGTTTGAATGTTACTTTGAATGCACATGTTTTGACTATTTTTTTCTCTCTGAGGGTTTAAGAGTTGATCCATGTAAAACACCTACTAACATTTACAGCAACTTGGGTAGTTTAGCTCATATCCAAAAACATGTTTTTCTATGATCTCCTCTGCTTTTATTGGGAAACTATTTAGGAAATAGTTTGAAATAAACAGCCTATTTTGAACCATGGCCATGTCTGGGATATAAGTGCTGACACGCTTAATGATTTCTTTGTCTGTTCCAGGTCAGTGGGGGTGACTGTGTGGGAGCTCTTTGAGCTGGGAAACCAGCCGTACAGACATTACTCTGACAGACAGGTGCTGACATATGCTGTGAAGGAACAGCAGCTCAAACTACCAAAACCCCAGCTCCAGTTCCCCCTGGCTGAGCGCTGGTGAGACATAGTTGCATGCCCACACACTTACAGAGACATACACACATGCAGGTTGACACTCAGAATGTTATATATATTGATACCACATAGGATACCTTTCAGATATTACTAGTACTACTACTACTTCAGGTCTCACTGACCAATTAATTTCAAACAAGTCAGTGTGTCCTGTTTTTAAAATCGGTTTCTGATGGTGCACCAGTCCACTGCAGCAATATTTCTCTCTGCTTGCAAGGGCAGATGATCAATACTGTCTCTATTTTTTATGATCCTCTTGGTATCGACCCGAGTTAAATCAGCCAAATATTTTTAAAAATGCTTTTTTTACTTCTTTTTTTTTTTATTTGGCCCTCACTAAATTGAATACACTTTATACCAATACCGAGTAGCAACACAACCACACACACACACACACACAAAAAGGAATGTAAACTTTAACTATGACAGCAGCTGCACTGCGCATCCTTCATATATAGAAAGTGCTGACCTCAAAAGTCTTCTTCTATATTGCCTTTTTATTCGTCTAGAATCAATTCCTTAACTTTTGCTTGTTTCTCCTCTTACATAAAAAATCAATATTCTTTAAATATTCTTTATAGTATTCTGAGGTAACTAAAGTAACACAATTATAACCTGTTGTGATTTATAATCTCTTTTGCCTCAGTCTCTTCTTCTCTTTCTGTCATTTCTGTCAAGGTATGAGGTGATGCAGTTCTGCTGGCTGCAGCCAGAGCTGAGACCCAGCAGTGAGGAAGTTCACCTTCTGGTCACTTACTTGTGTGCCAAAGGCTCCAGTGAAGCTGAGGAAGACTTTGAACAACGCTGGAATGCCTTGAGACCAACCCTGCTCAGTAGCACCTCCCACACAGCGACATCCACAGCCCTAGTACTGACCCCTACACCTGCTTCAGCCGACGACCCCAGCGCAGAACAAGCTCAGACAGTGGAGCTGGCCTCCTCTGCCTCGTCCTCCTTCCCCCTCCTGGAGCACTTCTCTGACAGCTTCCACTCGGACACAGGTGACGACCTACTCACTGTCACAGAAACCAGCCATGGTCTCAACTTTGAGTACAAATGGGAGCAGGCCCGAGCTGAGCAGCCCTACTGCTCCTCCTCCACCAGTGGGCCACTGGGCCAGGGGAACCCACATTACCAGGATATCTACTATTCAAGTAAAGGAAGCACCTCAGGGGGCTGCAAGACTGACAGCCTGACTTCAGGCATATCCCCATCCTACTATGAACCTGAACACCCAGGGGTGGTTCCAGTGTTGAGTGCCCACAGCCCCTCAGTCAGCAGTGAGTATTACATTCGTATAGAAGAACCAGTAGAGTGTAACATTAACTTGGATGACAGTGTGGTGGACTACAGCCCAGGACTAGAGGCCAGCAGCAGCAGATTGTCTTCCGAGAGTCGGACTGGTTCATCCATGACACAGCCCAGTGCTTACTGGGCAACTGCTGACAACACCAAGTCTCCTGCCTATGACTCTGATTCAAGCCCCACTGTCCAACTAACCATGGAGCCACTGCTGAGACAGGCATCCAGCACCAGTCCTGTAAAATTACGCCATTCCCACAACTGCTTTTCATCCAGTCAGGACGACAAAGTCTACTGTGAACAGTCCTCAGCATACAAGACACACCATCAATCCCGTCTGTCTGAACTGGATACATCACCAGAGTCCAGATCAAACCTTGTTCATCCAGTAGGATGTTTAGAAAACCCACGCAGTTTGTCACAAGCAGTGAGCAGCCCCAGCTTAGGGTTCTGTGATCCCTACCTTGAAGCGAGCACAGGTCGTAGCATGGTTAATGAAAGCTGCCATAATATGATGGGTCCCCTCAGAAAGACACTACCTATTGTTAACCACATTAGCATTGATGTGGGGACAGATGACGGCCTGCTGGTGGGCCAGCAGAGAGGTGAAGACATTGAGGATGACTTTTTCTCTGAAGGAGAGGCCACTAACTGGACCTCAAACCATTCAGCAAACAATAATAGTCTGAGCTTTGACAACAGGCAGACAGGCAGTGGGCATGACAGCTATCTGGACCTGCAATATACTGATCACTCTAATACAACAGAATTATGGTCTTTAACCAAGGCCACAACCAGAACCTTCCTCAGCTCCAGGTCTTGTGGCACCTTGGAGACAGAAAGAGGAGACTCTGGTTATAACGCTGCTAGCCAGCCCACTGAATTAGGTTCCTACATTCACTTATATCACAAAGAAAGAGACGAATCTGCCACTAAAGTGGAAAGAAACTTAACTGCAGAAAATCCAAGAAGTATTGATTTTCTTACCAACTCAAGTATGAATGCCAGAGGTACAGAGGGAGGAAAAATGGAGGGAAAATATGAAAAGCAATTGTTGCTTAATGGAGAGAGACTATATTCTGAGCCTAAGATGATACCTGAGGCAAACTACATAAAGTCCCCATCGTCTTTCAAGGAGCCTCAGATTGGTCAAACAGGGGCCTTGTCAGCCAAGCAGAGAGCTAACATCTGGGAGGGGGTTTCAACAGGAATCTCTGTTGGTCTGGGAGACAAGAGACTAAACTATCCAGAGACATCAGAAAGTAGCAGAACATTGGACAGTGGAGTCGGGGTCAGAAACTCCAGCATTGGCCTGGTTGGGCTTGGAGACTACAGTGAGGATGATGATGATGACATCACAGATATTACGTCAGGGATCTTTGCTGACTTCAACCTGGACTATGCTGAAATAGAAGAAGAAGAGCTGAGTCCAGTGAAGAATCAAGAGAGAACTCCTGACTCTGTAGACACCCTTAACCTGTCATCATCGATGACAAGCACCTGTGATCAGGCCTTCAGTCCCGATCCCTTCAATACCACTGTTCTACCCAAATCACTGGACAGTGGGTATGACACAGAGAACAACGAATCTCCAGAGTTTATCTTCAAAGAGCTTGGAGATCCCAGAGGTGGTGAGAGGAGCCCAAGGCTAGGTGGAGAACCTGAACTAGTCCTGCAGGTGGGTTTAGGCCAAGGGATCTGCACTTCCTCAAGCACCTCAGAAGTACAGTTAAAGGGCCTGACTGATAAGAACCCATACAGGGACTCTGCCTATTTCTCTGACTATGATGCTGAAAATGAGAGGAGCCCTCAAGACGAAGGCAGTAAGTTCTATGTAGGTCCAAATAACTTTGCTGCTGAAAAACTGAGCTTGATCAGAGATGATGATTCTGTCAAAAGGCACTTCAACAACGAAGATCATTTAACAAATCTGAGACACATCAAAAACTGTGTTTTGGTGAATCTCTTAGAGACTGACCCTAGTCAGTCACCCCATCCCCTTCCCACCCCAGGGTTGTCCATGCTGTCCCCCTTTCCTCCGCAGATGGGCGGCTGCCTGACCAAAGAGTGTGCTCCTGCAGATGATGATCTCGGGTTGGAGACAGAGCACTCAGGAGAGGAGCCTTCCTCAGAGCTTGGCTCCTACATTGGGTCTGAACCCTCTTCCACTGTCCAAGAGGCCTCAGGAAACCATGAAGATGGAAACAGAAGAGCAGAAGATTGCTCCCCTGTCCAGTCTTTGCATTCTGACTCCACCATAACCGACTACAGAGATGAGAACCCTAACGAAAATGAAAATGCTGATGGATCCACAGAGGAGGAAG
Source organism: Larimichthys crocea (assembly GCF_000972845.2). Lineage (NCBI taxonomy): Eukaryota > Metazoa > Chordata > Actinopteri > Sciaenidae > Larimichthys > Larimichthys crocea. The sequence goes on along the minus strand of NC_040022.1, from coordinate 26,198,330 downwards.
AGCTGCCCGAATTCAGTCATGTCAAGGATGAGACTGAGGACAGAAGGGAGGCTGTGAGAATAAATGAGGATGATTTTGAGGATATAGATGCAGAGGAATGTGACTCACAGGACAGTTTATGTGAAGAATCCAACGGTCCCGCTGACCTGTCTTCTTCCTCGTCATTGCTGGAGCTGTGTGGAGAATCAGTGAGAGCTCCGCTGGAGGAGGCGGAGGATGAAGATGACTCAGATGATAGCGAGTCCGATGAAGAGCTGAGGACATACAACATCCAAGATGAAGACAGTGAGGAGAGTGAGGAGGATTTCACCACAGTGCCAGTGGTGGTAAGTGACTGCAGCAGAGCCAGACACCTCCGCAGTCTTCTGAAGATGCCTACCCTGCTTACCCAGTCCTTCTGTGACGAGTTGGAGAGGAAGAAAAAAGCTGTGTCCTTTTTTGATGATGTGACGGTGTTCCTTTTCGACCAGGTAGGCTTGTTAATATGTCAAAGTGCAATGTGTACTGTCTGTTGTTTAGATTATTTTATTTCTTTAGAGTATGCAAGTCATATTTTTTTTTATGATGACCTTCAGGAGAGCCCCACGGGAGAGCTGGCTGACTACGCATTCTCCATAGGAACAGAGTCCAGTGAGCAGGAATTCTCAGAGGAAAAATCCTCTGACCAGCAGCTGCAACCTGACCCTGAACTTGAAGCTCAATCCTGTGAAACATTCTGCACTTCTGAAGGAACAGATGGCAACAACTCAGAAGAGGGTGAGTTCGTCAAGGACATAAAATGCTCCCCAGGGTAATCCTAGTTCATTTATTGCAGATTATTCACAATATCTGTACAATTTGTATCTCTGTGCGTTCAGGTGGGGGTTCTGAATGGAAAGATGACCTCACATTTGAGCCCCGCCCGTCCTCACCTGACGCCATCCCTGAGCCCCAGTCCTCACCCACATCCACCTCCAACAGTCCCGAGGATCCTAAACCTGCAGCTGTAGCACTTAATCGTTTCATGGTCTCACGATTCTCTATCACACATGTCTCCGACCCCCACATGGGATCAGCAACAGGTCTGTATTAACAGTATGGTTCTATAAAATGTGGACTGTGAGTGACTGATCATTGCAGTATTGTTAAAGTGTGCAGTGAAATGGCAGGAATGACCTTAAACAACCTCCCATACCTTTAAGAGGTCTTTGAAGAAGACCAGTCTATCCTGGCTGATCCTAGCCACCACCTTCCTGGCTGCAGATACATAATGCAGGACCACTAGAGTTTAACTCATGCTCCTGCTGCCATTGGCCAAAGATGACTAATAAATCATCTTTGTATTGTATTCATTGTTTACTGTTGCCATAGTTAGTCAATTAATTTAAGTTGTCAACTGTTAAATTGCCAAATATTTTTAAATTTGATTCCTTCTCTTCTTTCAAGTGCGCAGGCAGTATTTAAGTACCAGTATTTAACACACACACACAAAAAAAATAGATTTTGGATTTAGTGTCACTTTAAGGTGTTTGATGAATCTCTCTTACAATGAAAGCTGTGATTCTTATTTCTAAACAATTGTTTTATTATTTAGCAGGGAACAGTGAAGGTATTCCAAAAGATTGAGTGTCCCGCGGCCCTGACTGGAGGAGGATGAGTCCTGGTCCTTCTCAACACAGAAAAGCAGCATTACTATATCTAGATGTTTTACAGAGTTTTATTTTTATCAACGTTTGGGGTATCTGACCCTAGTGACCCTTTATGAGACAGTGCCTCATATTGTAGTGAAAGACCCTCAATGATTTGCACACTTTTTTTGTTTGTTTTTTGTGAAGAAGGAGCGATAGCTGTTGATATGGCAACCTGTTCGAGACGACCAGGAGAGCGAATACAAAATCAGAAATCATATCGTTTGCAGAAATAGAAATCATAAGTATATTAGTTTTAACATATGGTATATGACAATAACTTATTTGCTCAGTGCAGCATCAATATTTTTGTTGGTGACCTTACAGGTCATCACATTTGTGAATTTAAAATATAATAAATATGAATTAAAGGGGGGAAAAAATGTGAAATGACAGGCTTCATAGCTACTCCACTCATTGGCTGCCTTGGTCTATCTGCTTACCATTGCTCTGGCTTTTTTTTTTACAGACTGTTACTGCACTCATTGTTGGAGCCAGAGAACAATGCTTGTCGCAAAGACAATATCTGACTTTTCAATAGTTGTGGGTGGTGGTGATGGTGTTTGAGGGTGCTGAAACTTAATTTGTCCCTCAACCCAAATCATATCAAATCATATTGATGATGGGACTCAGTGAATTCAGTGTGCTATGTTAGTGGAAGTGTTAATTTTGACTAAAGTTCTGTGTAGTTATATTTTGCTTTAGTTTTAGTCGACTAAAGTGGGTTTACAGGTTGGGTTAAAAGTGTAATATATTATTTAACATTTCTTCAGATTTCCTGGATCATATAACTGTTCAGAAACTCTGGGTTATCCACTTCTCCAATCGGTACAGGACAGCAATTTGTTTTAGTTCTTTCCCTAACATTTTAGTCTTGTTTTTATACATTGATGAAAACATTAAGATTTTGTCAATTTTGGTTTTATTTTTATTAGTTTTATTTATTGTCTAGTTTCCACCAATGAAAACATGTTTTTGATGAAAACTATGACAAAAATCATTCAACAACAAAATGAACACTGGTTAAACATAACATAATAAAGCAAATCAATGTGTTGTCACTGCTTAATTATCACCACCACTCACTCTGGGTAATGATCACCTACAGTATGTCTACAGTTACCATATCCGTCTGAAGCACTTTGTATAGCCAAACTTGGTCTTTATTTGTAGAAGTGATGGCTCTGTTGCTCTACGTCTCCCCATCCTGGAATGAAATATCTAAACATGAGATTCCCTATTTGTGTCCACAGTGCCGGCTACAGGTTCACTTTATTTTGTGCCATATTAGCTTTGTTTATATTACATCTCATCAGCAATAGAGTGACACCAAAGGGATAGAGAGGTGTTTCAACACAATTCAGCAGTGTCATGTCGTAAATGTCGAATACCAGTATCATCTTTATGCATCTTTTCTACGTCTAGGTACTGTCCATATTCTCATACATAATGTATTGTATTACATTTGTGCTGAATGCCCAGGTCTGAGGCATACAAAAAAAAGGACATTCAAAATATGACATTTCACATATTGTATGAATGTTTTATCAACATGTAGCAGGTAGCTTGACTTGAATTACTACTGCTGTATCGACAGCTCCCTCACCCTCTCTGTCCTTCTGTAGCTCAAAGTGCCAATTCTGTTTCCTCTCACCTTGCCTTTTAAGTTCTGCAAGAAGAGAAAACGTTGCTTGTATTTTTGTACGATTTGAAAAGATGCAATCCAAGATGACAGTCTCTCAAATTTGCCAAAGAGATATTATACAGCCTATTGGCTAAAACGGCAGACACCTTTGGAGAAGGTGAGGGGGGCTGTTGTGTGCACCGGTAGTAACAACATTGCTGTTTCCATTTTCCCCTCACTCATTGCTATTGTACTATCCCAAACAAATAAATCCAAATACTTTTTCCCTTCTTGTGTCTGTGATATATTTACCCATATGAAAAAAAAAGAAGAAAGAAAGAAAACACGTATGAAGTTTGTGCCCATTTAGATTTATTTTGGACAGGATAATTTATATGCACTTTCTGTACAGGACAGATATAATACAAACAGGGACAAAAGTGAGAAATGGACAATGAAAGCTATATAAAAGTAAAAAATGCATTTGAAACTTGCTGCCCAGGTAAGCTATGTAATAAAAGCCGGATCATATCACTCAGTGTAAAGTGACTCATCCACAGAAAATTAATTTTTCATGATGTTACTTGGTTTATTGCAGTCTAGAGGTTTTTTAGCTCATTCACACAACCATACACATTGCTTTTCCATCACATACAGTTTCACTATCCCCACACATACAGTAGATGAATACCTCTGCTACAAGCTCTCCTCCCAGATGAGTGTATAATACTGAGAATAAATGATCATAAGCCGTGATAATACTGTACCTTATCTGATTAGCTACCACTCCCTCAAAGCTAATATTTTAAAAAAAGAAAAAAGACCCATTATGTATGCAGTGTATTTCATTTCTCAGCTATCTGGCAGTTTAGATATCACTGAAATTTAAAGAGAAGGAAATAATAGCAATTCAAAATATCCTTGTGTTATTTTGGTGGAATTGCAATTGCACTGTACTGGAGCTTGCTAAGTAAAGTAAAGAAAAAAATAATAATATATAGAATCAATATTGAAAGCAAACAAAACAAAAACAAACTTATATTTTCAGGAATATCAAAAATACAAGTTAAACTGTGATGCATATGTCCTCAAACCAGAGTGATTGGGTCAATGCTGTGTGACGCATATGTTTACAAAAAAGTAGAAGGCACAGTTCCCACATTGAAAATATGGGTATACTGTATCACCACTAGTAAATATATATATAGTACTATATAACCTAACAAAAGCAGAAATATAGTTTACTCATCAACTGTTCAGTTCTAGCTGTCTGTGGCAGTAGTATCCAATCTACACTTTGTCTCCAGTGCATATTACAGTGATGCACTGAAAAAAATCTTACTGACCGTCTTCTTTTTTACCCTCTAGCCTCACTTAACTAATGCAGAGTGCGCCTTCACTGCTCATTAACGTAAATAATCCTCAAATGAAATTTACAGTGTATAGTGCTGAAGAAAAAAAAAAAAAAAGAAATCCCGTAGTAGAGGTGCAGATAAATAATAATGTGACGGCATCACTAGTAAAAACCTATTAGTCATACCTTATCCACAACTGGTGGGATCTAAATAACTAATAAAATCTATTGTCACACCTGCACTCGAACGCTCAAGCTGAGACATTCAATGTTTGTGGAAGCAAAACATCACGAGGATTAACCGGAAATTCTCGGAGTGAATTTCCAGAGAAACTAGATTCTTAGTAGTGTAACATGTTCCTTGAGGTGGTGATCCGCCCCCCCTCCCCCTAGTCACACCTCTGGGCCCTCTTGAAAACAACATCACACAACTCAAACACGTCATTTTCTTTCTTTCTCCCTTTTAAAAATGGCCCATTAGTGGACAAAAGGGGGACAGCAGGCTGCTAGTAGAAGATGGGTGCAGATCGGTCATCAATGAAGGTGGGCCGGAGGTAGACCTCCAAGGAACGGTCACTGTGGGGAGAGGAGGGGTGAGACAAGGAACAGCGACAGTTAGGTTGAACACATGACAAAAATGACAGAGATACATGGTCAACTATGAAACCACACCCAAAGAAATCATCCTTCCCCTAGATTTGTTTCTTACAGTATGCTGAGCAAACAGTGGCAGTATCTACTGTGAGTTTTAGCAAGCATGTAGTGAGAAAACTAGTAAAAAAAAAGGAGAAAAAAAAGAAGAAAAAAAACAGCTTGCAATAGGCATGCATGCATGGTTAGTGTCTTCTCTGTATGATTTTGTGATACACACACAGACAAAGAAATTTTAAAAAACAAAAATCAAAGTAATTCTTTTACAACCCAAGGCCTGCTGGACTGACAGAATCAAATGCTGCCACATCCATGGAGGCCAAAGGACAGAAAAGACCAGTGATTTCCAGCATCCTACTGTAGCCAGACAGCCAATGACAGCATAGAGAACCAGGCAGTAAGAAAGAGAAGGAGAAAAGTGATTGGCTGGCTGGAAGGCGATGGAGGCTGGTGACTTACGGAGGTCCTGTTCCCTCAGAACCGGGACAATTCTGGACCCAAACTGGAAGGTAAAGAGAACCTTTGGGTTTGAATGGCTCATCTTTCAAATCATGCATGGGTCACATTTTGTAACAACACTGCTGGTTAGTCTGGTGCAAGATGAATATATTGTAGGTTGATAATAAAGAACTATAACTGAAATGAAAGATGGAAAAACAGAAGTACAGACTTCATGCTCAACATGCTGTAAACCCTGTTGCTCCTTTTCAAACCCCTAAACTTCGTGATGTAAATGCAATGCAATCAACAGGCAGCTGTCTGAAGTTGTGTCTGCTAAAATGTGTGCATTGTTATGTTTATCTCCCAAATACAATTCAAACACAAACCGAAAAAACACTTCAAATACAACCAAAAAAAAAGAAATACAAGCAGGCAGGCAGAGTTCAGATACTCACAATACGCACACTATACACAACACCACCACACACTGACAGTGACACAGAGAGCAGCACAGAGGCTATGGGTGTTACTCTGGGAGGGGTAAAGATGTAACTGCATGCTGCTTGAAGGGTGGAAGTTTGGAAAAAAAAAAAAAAATATTATGATTGGGGAGGGGGAATCAGTTCAGAGCCGTAATTTTGAAACAAAGAATGTGTGTTCAACAAAACTGAAAACGTCATCGTCACTGACAGAACAGATTTCTCGTCAGACCAGACGGTTTATTAATATATAGAGATATATTTTATTTAGAATACCTTTGTAAAAAGTCACCATACATTCAAGGTCAATTTTCAGTATCACATTTTTTCTGGTTTCCCTCCACAGCATGCATAAGATAAACACTTCAACTAATCAGTAGTTTCTCATTGTTTCTGGATTTTTTTTTTTATTTTCTTTAATTTTTTTTTACAAGGACAATAATTTTTAAAAAGAAAAGACCAAAAAAAAAAAAAAAAAAAAACTACATTGCCACTCAGGGAATACAATCATAAATAACACTGAGAGCTGCAAAAGCTGTGGTTGTCATTTAACCTAAAAACTAAGTCACAGCTGTTATTGAGGATACTCAAACAGAAGAGCAAAGACCCCAAACTGAAGGTTATACTGGAGTGAGCCATTTTATTTTAACCGACAATTCTCGCAGGATGTTCAGCCACGAATGGCAAAAAAAAAGAAAAAAAAAAAAAAGACTTCTGTGGGGCTGAGGGTGGAAATTGCAAATTTATATGAAGACATGTTTTTGCAATGATCATAATACAGTGCAATTTGGTGGACTGACGGAAACAATTTATATATATATTTATATATATATAGATATATATACCGTATATTCTTGAAGCCACTTTGAAGATTTGCTTCATTGCACATAAGTATGTGTTTAATAGAAAGAAAAAAAAAAGCAAAGTAAGGCAAATATGACACAACACCCACAACACCACGCACACACACACACACACACACACACACACACACACACACACACACACACACACCCTCTGGACAGAAAATCAAGTGTAGCACTGACACAAGGAAGCACAGCGCGACCTACGGGATCTCTCAGAACAGAAACATAGTAATCTGCTGCACAGCCTTACTTTGAACAAAGCTTTTTTTTTTTTTTTTTTTTTTTTTTAGCATGTGTGTGTTGGGTGGGAACTCGATAATACTGGGCCCACGTGTGCTTAAAAAGGCCATTCAGCCAGTGGCTTTAGTACAATGACATTGAAGTCTTTTGGCACTTGTACAGTACATGAACATGTCCTTTAGTTTGACAAAATGACACAACCATGTACATGCATGAAAGACAAGCAGTAGCAAAGGCAGTCTCTTGAGAGATCAGTTCATGATGGTGGACTGTGATTCAGAGATTATTCAGAGTCCATATCGCTGCATGCCGAGCAGGTAGGCCCCGCTCTGGCTCTCTCGCTCAACGCAATCCTCCACCCACCAACCGCTACTGTCCACACCGACACCACCAGCAGCAGCACCCAGGATGGACGGAAGGAGGAAAGGAGGGACCCGGGGAGGAAGAGAGGACAGAAAGGAGGGATGAAACTGGCCTCTTCCACTTGGAGAAGGGGTGTGTGTGGAGGCAGAGGAGGAGTAGGAGGAGAGGTGGAGATAAGTGGACAGGAGGGAGGCTAAGAGGAGGGGGAAAGATGGGGAGGAAGAGGCCCCTGTGCTATCCGGAGCTGTCTGTGTCTGTCTGTATGTCTGTTCTCACACAGTCGAAATCAATTTGCCATCAGGACTGTCACTGTGGAACAAAGAGAGAAGGAAGCTTGCCAGGTCGGACACACTCAGAGAGAAATGGAGAAAGACAAGACAGGCACAAGGAGGCATGGTAGAGTTTAGGAGAAGTGTAGGTGGGGTCAGGAAATCTACGCTGCCCCACCTACAACTACAACTCCAAAAACACCTGCCGTGATCAGGAAGATTGGACTTCCAATTCCCTCATCAACACCTTTTTATTTACTTTGAATTCAAAATATATTTGCTGGTTGGATATTATTGCCCACATCATGCTGTTTTAATGAAGATTTCTTTTACTGACAAGTCGACAAAAAAACAAACACAGAAATTACTGTTGATGAGAAAATCAAGTCATCTCCTTAGCTGGAGGGATGTAGTGTTAGATTAGTCTGTTGGGGTGAATACACCCTGCAGGACAGTGTTGTCTCAAAATACTGATACAGAAAAAAAACACATTCAGAGCAGACAAGAGTATGTAAAACAGCTTGACACTGGCGCCCAAAGCTCCAGGCTGACAAGCAGTGATGACTGAGATGAAGTCAGCATGATGTCTACTGTCACAACACGTACTCCACCAAACACCAGTACGACTGCACATACTCCTCTAGGCCATTTCTTTCTCCCGCACACGCGCACTCTGTCTCTCCCACAAAACACACACACACATTTATATACATGTACACAAGGATGTACTCCCTGATTGGACAGAAACAGGCTCAGCGTAATTCCTAAACCTAACCTCACACAACCCTGGTGAGTCAGCTAGGACTTGATAGGATTACGGCGCAAATATCCTGGGCCAAGAGCACTCTGACAATAAACTGAGACACTGACCCCGGTTATACTGTATTCATTACTTTAACGAGCTATTCAAAAAGCAAGGGCAAAGGAGGAAAGGACAAAGAAGACAGTAAAAACTTATTCAAAGGAAACACTGTGCATACATCAAATCTATTGCTTAAGCCAAACTATACTACTCACTACTTCTGAAGCCATTAGTCTAGTAATTGATTAGAAAATAATGAATGGCGTCATTTTTGATAATTGATTATCTGTAAAAATCACCTCTCAAAGAAAAAAAACTACAGAAAAATCTCTGGTTCTAGCTTCTCAGGTGTCACGTTTGTAAATTGGATATATTTGGCGTTTTTGACTTGGTCAGACAGAACAGACCATTTAAAGATGGCTCTAGGAAACTTTCACAATCAAAGTCCCTTCATTATGACATTTTATAGACAAATAAATAGCAAAAATAATCTACAGCAAACAGTAAAATAAAAACTCCCTATACTACACAGATGTAGGTGACTGTGCTTTGTTTCAGACACTGTGTGGAACTGCAGACTACGGATAATTCCTTATCAAGTTAACTGTATACTAACTTCAACGTCTTGTAGTAACACAAATTATGCAATACGTGCCGACAGACATTAATCAAAAAGCCAATTAAAGTTCACAGAATGAAAGCAAATCGTTCTCCTCGTTTGTTTTGCAAGATCATCCCGGAGATATCTCACCACTGTCTACCGTTTATCCAGTGATTTGCAGCTGTGTCTGGCTCCACCACATCCTTTTGTCCAGTGCATTGCTATACATCAACGGCACACTCAAAAATATACTAATATACTTTTATTTTGGTATACTAAATATTCTCATCTAAACCTGCAAATGTGCATGAAGCATTTAATTGAGACACTGCGTGCATTAAGCATGTTGCCTTGCTGTCTGTGTTAGAGCACGTTGTAACTCATTACCTCAGATAAATGGCATTTCACTTGATAGATTACTTCTAAAACTATACAAATTAAACAATTCAGGTGCCAGCAGCAGTCATATCAGTCAGTACGTAGAGGGCAGGGCAGAAAAGGCACTTACCTTGTGGCAAAGCGGCCGTCATAATCCTCAATAGCAGGCTGAAAAGATAAAAGTAATATTTCTTACTTTGTGTGCTTGCATATCTAAGATTGAAGTACCTGCTGTACTTGCATACAAACACTAGGTGGCAGCAGGAATTGAGCAAAAGCCCCCTTTTCTGTTACTGCAGGATTACTCATATCCAATTATGCAACCCAAGACTAAACCAGATGGGGGCCACAAATTAACTGAGCAAGAGTAACAAGTGTTTTGCGCGTTGTTCGTGGATACTACACATGTTAAGTTGTACCTGTGTGCCAAAGCCTGCCATGCTGTAGGGTCGTGGGCGGGTCTGTGCTAGGCTCTGAGCCAGGAGCCGGGCGGTCAGGCCGTAGTCAGGTGTAGGCAGTGATCCATCATTCTCCAACAGGTTCCCTGTGCTGCTACTTTTCCCATGATGCAGGCTGAGAGAGGAGGAAAAAAAGACCTCAGACTTGGGCTCATTCGAGCTCATTAAATTGACTCACAGTTTATGATCAAATGCTGCATACTTCACTTTGAGCTTCTCACTGTCACTCTCAGGCAGCACGCGCGTGTAGGAGAAGGGGAACCAGCCACGCCTGAGAAAAGCAAAGACCTTGTTAAACTCAGACTCAACATTCACTGTACCTGCTTGTGAGAGAAATATTTATCCAATCTCACAGTGTTGGTTCGGGCAGAATAGAATAAATGAATACATTACTTACATCTTATTCTTCTCGTTCTCCCCATAGTGCCAGCCATCGCGTGCTTCAGGCACTAGCAGGGTGATGACATCTCCCTCAGAGAAGCTAAGCAGGGTGCTGTTGTCACCCGCAGCGTGGGAGAAGATGGCCTGCACACGGGCGCGCCCGTTCTTTTCCAGGCCTGCTGCCATGGAACTGGACCTGGGCAGGGTCCGTGTCTCTCCTAAGGAGGTTTCAGACAGAGACAATGATCGGTGATGTAAAATGAACGAAGAATTCAGAGTCACAAACGCTCTGTATAACTGGAGTATGCAGTGCTAAGGTAACATTTATGTGTTTTTAGGAACAGTCAGCAACCAGGCAGATGTTCCAAATTTAGCTTTTACTTGAATGCACTGTTGAACGGCATTTGTAAACATCCATATATCACTGCCTAACTGATACTGTGGCATAATCTCCAGAAAAAAAAGGGATAATAGATGAGATGATTGGACAATCTCATGCCAGGATTTCTCATTAATTCTGCTTCTTAGTATGCAAAGTGTGTTGCTGTCTCTTGTCCTTTGTGACACTGAAAAGCAATGGCAATCTGCCCAACGGCCAACACTGTAATTTAGCAGAAACGTTGGTGATAAACCTTACTGTGATGGCAACTATTCATGTGATGTGAACACTGCATACTTAGAGATAGAAATATGTTTGAGGCTCAATCAAATATACTGATTGTGATGTTCTTGCTGCAATGCTCCTGTTGCTCATTAAATTCTAGCGGTGTTTGGATATCTTACCCACTGGGTTCTTATTCTTAGCCGGGGCAGGCCTGCGGACAGGAAGGGTGTTGGAGTAGACATCGCTGACCTGTCTCTGGGGCTGAGCCTGGGACTGGCCCTGCGCCTGGGTTTGAGGGGATGAAGGCCTGACTTGGGACACGGACATGGTTCCTCCATCCGTCCAATATTCCTCCCCATGGACTCCTGTTGTCCCGTTGACCATGGACATACCATCAGGGCCCATCAGCCTCTGGAATAAAAGTAAAATAGTGAAAATAACTATAGATTTCACAAAATATTTAGAATATGCTCAAGTGATGATATGTTATGACTAACATTTGCTGCACTCACATTGATTCATCTTGAGAAAAGATTAATTATAACTTCGGAGTCTCTGAGAGTTCATCTCAGTCTAGTCTGTCAGCTGCTTTCCAGCATAAAATGTGGATTCTAAACAGCTCATTATCGAGTGCCATCTTGAAAGTGAGACTAGATGTTTGCCTGATATGCCTCTTTATGGCGGGCCAAAAGGTGGACATTAATATAGAAGCAGTAGCTCCTTCACCGTGGTGAAAGGAAATTCTAATTCCAGGTAAGTAATTAAAGAAAAAAAACGAACAAGAAATAACAAGTAAAACTGACCGCTGGGTGTCCTAGACCACTGCCCATGAAGACAGCCAGCTCTGGGGGCACAGGTAGAGGCTGGGCCCCAGGGATAGGGTCTGAGATGACCAGATTGGATTTGGAGCTATGCAGGGGGCTTGTACCCCCGAGGGCGGCAGAGCCCATCTGCTGGGCCAGGAGCATGGCCCTCTCTGGCAGTTTGTTGGGGTCTGAGCAAGCCTGTTGCCACACTGGAATCTTCTGGGTCAGAAGGTCTTTACCCTGGAAGGAGGAAGGAAAAAAAAATGAAGAAGAGAAGAGATAGAAAGATTGTAGCGGCAGTGTGACCAGAGAATAAAAGCTTCAATTTGCTCCCTATTCTCTAAAAAAAACATTCAGTTCTCAAAGGTTTTTCTTCACTATGCATCCTTGACCACTGCCCTTTGCTCAGCTATGATAATGTACTGCGTGGGTGAGGATGTGGGACAGAATCGCATGCAACCAAGCTGCCCACTTCAGCATCTCACAGCCTGTGGACACGGCTGTTCTTTATACAAGCATAGAATTTAGTTTAACGTACAGACAGAAATGCATTCGTGTACAGTACACATGCATGCACACACACACACAAACAAAACACAGACAGTTTTGTCTCTTTGTATGTGTTAATTTGCAGCTCTCACCATCTCTTTCTCTAATAGAGACACACACACACACACAGCTTTTGCACACAGACAAACACACTCTAGGAACCCTCTGGGAGAGGGTTCTTCAGTTTGCTGAAGGTGAACTCTTCCCACGCACACCCCCATCCTGATTAATGACTAGACTCCATGTTGAAAAAGAAGCGACACACACACACGCACACACGAACACACACACACACGAACACACACACACACACACACACACACACACACACACCTCCTCCAGCCACATCTTCAGGCTGGCAGTTCACACCCACCACTAATCTCAGGAGACTGATGTACTCCATTACCCAAGAATATCAAATTCTTGCATGCATTTGTGGCACAAAACACACACAGACGTACACACAAAAACAAAACAAAAAAATGACTAAAGCCTGGTTTGATATGGCTCCATTACCTTTGATGGTATGATATAGCAGGAATGTGTTTGGATTCAAACGTGCCTTGCTTTAAATGTCAACAGCGACGTGAAAAGAAATACATGCAGCGTTTATAAAATTCTCAAGTGACAGTAAACAATATAGGTGATAAACGGTTTTGCAGCGCTTGTCCTGTTCATTGCACGGAGATCTGATTTCAACCCATCTTTCTCTACATCAATCTGGATGCGTTTTTCTATAAAAGCCAGTTATGAAGCAAACAAGAGAGGCAGTACTCTCCACAAAAACGGTGGACAGACGCTCGAATGTGCAATGATGGATTACGGCTTCAGATATAGCTGTCAGCAGGGCATTGTCTAAAGTCTTAATGAATTTTTAAAATGAAGAGGCCTCTATGAGCTGTCAAAGCTAATGTGACTTTGAATTATATCTCCTAGTATGCACTTTTGTTGGATAATGGTCTACAGCAGGCATGTTTCAAATAAAACAGAGATGACAAATGGGGAGTATCTGGCTATACTCAACACTGTAGCACAAAGGGAATAAGTTAACTTTCATAAATTGACCGAACAAGCTCTGCTCTACACATTTCCTTTTTTGAACATGTTGGACAGAGAATATGTTTCTGATTAGCTGAACGATTAAAAGAACTGAAATTAGACTCAACTTTTCTAATTACTGAGGTGAATTATTTGATGACTGAACTAATTTTTCAAGGAAACACCAATTTGGATCATATCTGTGCATAACCTTTAGACCTGAAAGCCAATTTTCTCAATCAGCTTGTTGCAATGTATTTTTCAATGTAATTTTGCAATGTATTTTTCCTTTCCTTTCTCAGTGATTTAAAAAACAACAATAAAAAAAACAAAAAACATGATCATTTAGATTTTAACAACATTTATACAGTATGATGACAGTTGTGGGTGTCGTTTGCCAGTACGGTCAATCAAAATCTAATCAAATCACACCCACACAATAATTAGTTTATGTGTAAACTATTACTATTATTACCTATTTATACCTTTTTTTTTTACTTATTACTTATCATTAATACTACTATTATTATTTACTGAACATTCATTTAGTTTGCTAGTATTGCTTTTTTAGTCATGAATATATAAAAAATACTTCAGATTTTTAAGTAGCAGTCTTGACTTAAATATCTTCTTCTTTTTTATGTTTTCTTGAAAACGTTAGCCATGACTTCCTGCAACAAAGTTCAGCTGTAAACACCAAATGTGTCCGTATCTATTCTAATCCTACTGTATGGTGTTCACGTCTCATCGTCTGTTGACAGTCATGAAATGACACTTGGACTTACCTTGCCATGGTAGGCGCTGCTGTTCTTGGCCACGGCACACTGGCGATCCACCAAGAAGCAATACCTGCGGCGTTCCTCAGACAGGGCTGTCTTGTATCCCTCAGCGATGAAGGTGTCCAGCTCAGTCTGCTTACTGCTGATGGTCTCCACAAACTAATAGAGAATGCACAGTGACAAGAAGACATGGGCATCATTTAGAACAGTGACACTTTGCCTACAGATTTGTACAGCAAAAAAAAATCATACTTTTTTTGTTTGTTTGTTTTATATGCCTAATTATTGCAGTGAGTGCAGATATCTGAGATTAGACTTAGCCACTTTTCACATTTAGTGGGTAAGACTGATAGACAGAAGGTCAAGGAGATGGAAAGTGTCAAAGCAGCTACAGTAGCTGGCTAATATTAAATATTCTGCTTTACATTCAAACAATTACAGACACTCGCGCTTAGAAGCTGCTCAGTACAGCACAATCACATACTGCCAATCACAGCACAGCTCCTCTGGAGCAATTAAAGGTTAAGTGCACCTTGGCGGTAATAGTTGGGAAAGGAGAGAGCCTCGCTCAGTAACTTTCTCTAGTCAGATTTTCCCTGCCGAGTGCTACAAAGCCAAGGCAATTATTACTGAAGATCCCACAGCGCGGAGGAGGAACTGCTCACAAAGAACGACTAATCTATTTTATGTGTTGGACAATAACAAATAACAGGTGTGTTAATGTAAGTATAAGACAGCGATGGAAAAGAGGGGGTTCCAGTGCAGTTTGTCTTAGCATGAATACTCTAAAAATGAAAACACGTGCAGACACAAACAACATGATCAGTAACAGCGGTGAGAAGTGTGTGTGTGTGTGTGTGTGTGTGTGTCGGCTGAAAGTTTTAGATACTGTACTGTCAAAGTAGGTCAATGATGTCCAGTTTTATGGCTTTAATACTGTAACATCTGCTGTTAAATAATGACCCAGAAGAGAGTGTTATATTTACATGCAACGATTTGACCTAGACTGAAATATTCTTTGGGGTTTTGGGGTTTTTGAAGTTTGTTATATGGGGTATGTCTCTCAAATATAACTGCAATCAAACATGTTTCTTTTGGTATATGAATAAATCTGGCTTGTCATGGGCAATCACCAAATGCATTTTATTCTGAATATTACCAATGACAAAAATGTCAAACTTGTTTTGTTGACACATGACTAAATGGCATGACTCTTCCATATCAGGACACGATAAAGACAAGTACTCAAGTTTGTGGATGATTCTGTTAGTTGTGTAATTTCAGCCGCAGGAGAGAAAAAATAATCAGATTTCCTGTCGTTGTTACTGCAGCGGTGTGATTAATATTGCCTCAGGATGAGCATTCTCACAGCATTAGAGACGTTTTTAGAAAGTTTCACTTATAATTCCATAAAAACTCATGAAAAGATTAATGAAGTTTGCACTCCAACTTATGGAGTTCCTCCCTGCAGCCAAATGCAAGTTCCTGTGGTGCCACCACACGGTGCAGATGTATTTCATTTAGTAACCACCAGAGCACACTATTCCCCACTGCCAATAACCACAAGGCAAGTTCATTGCAATTCAAAGTGTGGAGGAATACTTCAGGTGGCTAAACGATACTGAACACAAACATTTTGGGGAATGGCATTTTGCATTAGTATTGGAAGAAATCCACAAACACCATTAAACAAATCCACAGAGCCAAATCAAGGAAGAGCTTGACCTTATTCTGTTCTATCCGTGCTTCTTAAGCTTAAACTAAGTGCTCTGAAACCGGTTCAGTTGTTAGCTTTGGCTCTTGACAGGCACGCCATTCAGTTAAAAGGACGGAGCACGGCCTCGACAAGGTGAGGAGCCTTCTCCTCTTGTCAAATCTACATGGACCAATTCTCCGAGCCTTCAAAAGGTCACCAAAGTAACCCAAGACAATGAGTGCAGTGGGAAAAGCCCGAGCAGACACCAGCCACTATTATATATGAGCGACTTCAAGTTACATCATAGCTGGAATGACTTGTTTTGCAAAGGCTGTGAATAAAAATGAAAACCTGCTGCATGTCGATGCAGTTCTCTGCAAACATCAACTGATCTGTGCGTCCCCTTGCACTGACATATCCAGGACAAAATCCTAACACGGCAGCAAAAAAAACCCCAAAAAAACAGGGCATGTGACATTACGCACTTGAACATCAATACAGTTTACAGAGATAGGAAAGGAGAGACTCACACCCTTCCAAAAGTGAGGCATATTCACAGCACACAAAAGTGTTTATACTCCTTTTTATTCCTATTTATGCATGGACTCAAAAGCATTCGTTTCCTGCACAGTTACGAGCTGCTTAGGTTTGCTCTTCTGTTCCATCATCATCAGCACTCTTAGGAATCAAAAGAAATGTATTGTAATGCTCCGGGGCACAACAGAAAGCACCAACACCTACAGTACCTGCTTGAATCTGCCATGTGTGTTTATCTATCGCACTTGCACATCAATAACTCCCATTTTTTCTGCACATGTACGTATCCACAATTTGTTGGAATCACTTTCCGAATTTGATGGCAGCACGCTGAAAGAAATCCAGAGCTATCAAACATCTCCAGATATTAATTCTGAATCATGAACTCCATCTCTCTCCTCCTCCGGCTGGTCTCTTATTAACAGCCAGTGCAAAGGAGTTTATCTAGATGTAACCCCCTTTCTATGGTACCTTGGTCCACTCCACTGAACTACACAATGAGCTGATTATCATTTTGGCAGGGGCTTTACCCATTGATGAGATGGCGCAGTAAAAGTGTCTGAGGACAGACAAAAGAGAACCACAGAAGTGAGAAAGACAACAGTGAAGAGAGAGAAAGAGCAATGGAGATGGCGATCAATGAAACGCGGCCGCCATCTGTGTCCGCTGCCAGACTCGGACATACTTTACTTTTTAATGAAAAGAGAGGAGATAAAAAGGAAAACTTCTCATCTGCTGAAATAACACAGATGTGGTGGAGGAGGACGAGGGGGAGGAAATGTTGAACTCGCCTTAGCAACTTTTACATTTATTTTCTCGACTGCCTCTTATTGGCCGAAAGTCATCTTCATCTACGCAAAATAAACGAAACACTCTCGAACGACGACACATCTTTAGTCGGTCACTATCTAATCCGATCATGCTTGTCATTGTCAAGTGCAGGTCTTGAGGGAGTGCAGGGCTCTCTCCTTCTCTGTGTGTTGTCCACCCCGGGGGACTCTGGCACAAACGATTTGACTTTTCTCTCACACGCCCACAGCTGTGATATGATCAGTAAAAGTGAGCAGGCTGAAAATGAGAAAGGGAGATTGATTTTCCTTTTCCCTGCTAAACGACTGTACGTTATGAGTCCGGAGCTTGATGAGTTCGCTCCTCTGCACAGATGGGCCCAATTGATCAGTCATACAGACTCAGTAAAGAGTGTTGGGTAATGCCGCTATTCTCTCTAATATGCACCGAATTTAAAATTGTCAGCCCGTTGTGCTGTGCTAGTGGTTTGGCCTGAGTCCATCTGTCGCCACATCAACTTTGATCCATAGCAGGATACTGTCTCAATCAGTATAAACTACTGGAAATGAAATATGGTATCATGGTACTTGGGGGACAAATCATAAATTGTTCTTTGGCTGGATGGTGACAGCAGACAAAAGGTTAGGAGTTCAAACTTTAAATTAGGACAAATAAAATAACAAAATCTAGAATATGAATCTTTCCTTTTGTGGCCCAAGACATTTTGTATTAGCTGAGCACATCTGTACTCATCTGGGGTTTTATTTTTAATACTCCCACTGAAGACAAAGTTAAATTAGCATAACTAAGTCATAATGTGCAAGTAAGCCAACATATTTGTATTTGGGGTGTAATGAACTCTACGGGCCCTTATTATAGATTTTGATTTAATCTACTTTAGTACTTCTTCATATTTTGGGGCAAAACTAGAAAGAAAATATTTCAGCATCCCTGATTCTATTTAACAAATTATGTTTTAAGTTATACTCCAGACACATCAGAGGCCTAATGATCCAACACATGACACAGTCAGACAAGAACATGTGACAACTTGCCATTCTTGACTGAGATTTACTTACTTGGTGCACTCCTACACCCTTCCTATAATGAGCCCTGCTCAATGCAAAACTGGCCTGCTGCACACACTGCTAACTTTGGCACCTTATGACGACACCTCATACAACATCTCCTCATGGCATCCTTGACACAGTGGAACAAACACAATCTGACACAGCAGTCAGATCAATCCAAAACTGACATACCATCCCAGACAAGAAAGGGCAGATGTGTTTGTGTGTGTGTGGACGTGTGCAGCTGTATAAACTCAGATCTCTGGGCAGAGAAGGCGCTTCTTTTTTACAATCTTGATAGAAAAGAGGTAGAAAAGTTTACATAACCAGTGAACTCTACGTGTTTGTAGATTTCTTGTTTCTGGTCCGGCTATCCATCCGATTCTGTCATGGCCGGTCTCACTTCACAGCAAGACCAACAGGAGCTCAGCAATTACCCTGCAAGCCTTGACCTGTTAGGTTGAGATTTTTGTTTCCATCCCTCCAGGCGGTCTGACTTCCAGCTTCCAGTGAAATCTTTGTAAAGGAACAGCAGTCACAGTGTCGCCATTTTCTGCTGCATCATTTTCTCTCTATTTGACAGCAATGCTGGCTACAGAACTAAACCAATAAATAACTTGTAAACAACAGCACAGTGAAGGCCTCCGATATAGGGTTGAATACAGAGATTGCGCAAGTGTGTAAGTGTGTTTATGTAGGAAAGAAAGAAGACTGTCGTGACTTCGCCTGTCAACTAGGTGGTCGAGTGACGTGAAACTAAATGCGTAAGATAACGAATTAATTCATGCCTAACACTGAAGGTTCATTTCAAGTCATTTCACCTGAGCTGCTCTGTTGGAGTTTTCTTTGCTATGAAAATAAGCACATGAATGACGACGCCTAAAGCAAACTGCTGTCTGTTCCCTCAGTGAATCACATGACTGCTTCTGTTTGACATATACTCATTTTGACAAGTTTGAAAAGCCACTGTTGATGTAAATGAGCTGTTGGAGGATACAATAAGAATATGTGGGCATTTTATCCATGCTGTATGTAGCAGTTACACTAGCATGCCCTCTGTGTGCCATGTCACCTGACCACCTTTACCAAAATATCACGAAATAATTAGAAAAATGGCAGAATCTGAGGTAGCTAAGATAATTTGCCATCTTATCTACTCTTTGGATAATTGAGTCAGCTATTTTGTGGCGTAGCTTTACTCATTCTGTTAAAACCCTGATCAAAGCCATGTGCCGAAACACATTGGCTCAAGTAAATACATACTCTCTTCCAGTACATCAATTAGTGCTGCTGTCTTATTTTCTCTTTCATGTGTCCAATTATGTGTGTAGATGTACGATTGGCAAGGGCACACAATTCATAATCAAACCTCCACTATTTGCCTTCCCACTCAGGGCACCTTGTCGCCACTGCCTCCACCCCCATCCTTGCTGTTTGGTGTTTTACTTTATGAAGAATAAAGTCATTATTTTGCACCAAAACTCATTAAGCTCACCCACATGCATGCAAAGTCTGCTAAAACTAAACTACAACAGTGCTATGAACCGGCTAAAGAGTGTCATTTCCAGGTATTTTGTCCCTTTTTTGTGTTTAACGGTGGACCATCACAATATAAGATTACGGTCATATGAGCCATTTTCATTCTAAGAACTAATGAAGCATGAGGCTTTGTGCAAAAATCCAGCAAGTGGCTCACCTGCATCTCCTTCTCTCCGTACTTGGAGGGGTTCTTGCTGCCCTGGCTCTTCCTGCGCAGCTTCTTCAGTTCAGCCTGGCACTTCTCCAGACTCTCCCCTTTGCTCTTGTGTTCCATCTGGTATTTCTTCAGGGCAGCCTATGTGGGACAACAGGCAAAGCACAAACACTAAATTAGGACCAAAAATTTAAAAGCCTAGGTGAAAGAAAGCGGGGTGTAGATGAGTAAAATACATTACATTACTGCCGACACGTTTCTGAAAGTATGAAAATAATCTTGCAGATCCTTGAAAGTTGCTGTAGATATGTAATCATCACAGAATTTCACTTTTTGTTGAAGTTCTTTGTGGCACTGCAGACGCACGCCTTTGTTTTGAAACCTCCTTGGTGTGTTCACAAAGGCTTTAACATCTGAAAGCAATCCTTTTAATTAAAAAATAAAGTCAGTTCATATGATTCTTTCCAATGTTTGCTTATTATTTATCTTCCTGGTCAGCCCATGACTGTGTCTCTTAATAAATCCACAGTAATTGATTACCCATCTCAAGCAGATTTCATGTGGATCTGCGTAGTGAAAATACAAATTGAAGCTTGCAAAGCAAATAAATAAATAAATAAATAAATAAAAACTATTGTGTGATTTGTAGAACAAGCAAAGCCACTGGTCTGGTCCTTTTCCAGCCCATTTATTTATTTAATTCATTTAATTTGCTTATTTAATTATTTATTTATTGAGAATAACAACTTTGTTTCCGGGCTGTACCAGCTCTGTTGCTATAGTAACTGTGTCTGGTGTGACAAAGCTCATGTGGTTTCTCTACGAGGCAAAATTGGCGGAGGAGAGCTCATGCATGAGGGTTCAACACCCACATTTGCATACTGTAAGACACTAAGGATGTAGGTATCCCTCTACTATTGTTTGGCTGAAAAAGGAGCTGAAAAGAAGGTGTTTTTTGTCACTGGAAGACCAAAAGCATGACACATGCAGTGTTTGGATTTCATCAAAGAGATGGGTGGTATTCGTTCTATAGGTCTGACCTGGACTGGACACCTCTAAACAACTTTATGTGGTATTATTCATTCATCCTTTCATTCCCTCTGAAGAACTGAAGCAATACAACCAATATTGGTGGCTCTGCTATTCAAACAGACAAATCTAACTCCCAGAACCGAGCCTGCCAAGCGGAAAATCCCCAACATATTATACAGTGTGGTGACGGTTAGGGAAGATACAATTGATTTTAGTTTCCAGGGTCAAATTGGGTAAATAGGATAATGTCCCTAGCATCCATCTCATTGAGCTGGAATGTTCCTCCTAATTAACAAAGCAAAAGCCTGTTGACTTTTACTGCCAGCGCCTCGACCCACAACTCTCAAACACTGGCTACTACTGCAGACAGATAATTAGTGTAATTAAATTTGATTAGTGGACAGCAGATGAACTCTAGTACACCTGAGAGAATCTGACCATTGTCCTTTACAGCTTATCTGCCAGGAATGCTCGTCTTCATTGGAAATCTACGGGCTACTTTTATGCCCAAATTCTGACCTGCGTAATGACTGAAGTGCGTTGTAAGCCTCCTGTAAGCAATTATGTGAGACGAGAGGAAGAGAGAGGACAGAGGGAGAAGAGAAACGATAGAGAGGGATGCACCGCTGGGAACAGCACACACACACGTCTTGGAAAACAGCAAGCTTCCCTTTGACTCTTTTTGAACTCAGTCAAAATTTCAGATGATTAATTCACAGAGTCTGAAGCAAAATGACTGCTATTATCACTGCGGCGGATCTGTGGGAAATTCATTAAAAGTAATGGATGTTCAAATCTCAGGGATATGCCAGGATAGAAATGTCTGATACATCTGAGCTAATGTAAATGCATGAACACACATTTCCAGCTTTATAGTTTATATCAGACTGGGTTTTTATTTGAAGTGAACTTGAACATGTTATCTCCCTGTTAAGTCAAGAGGACAGAAGCCTAAATGACTCACAAACAAACCTTTTTTTTCCCCATTTACTTTTAAGAGCAATATTACATTAAGAGTGTGTGTGTGTGTGTGTGTGTGTGTGTGTGTGTGTGTGTGCGTGTGAGTGAGCGAGTAAGTGGCTGTGAGCCGAAGCAGCTCGTAACGTGGTCCTTCCAACAATACAATGATGGCAACATTATCCCATCCCCCAAAACAACGCACAGCAGTGCTGCTCTACACTCAGGCTGCAACCCACTCATTCTAAAGATATCACATGTAGACCAGCTCCACAGTGCTTACACACACACACACATACACACACACACACACACACACACACACACACACACACACACACACACACACACACACTTATATATTTATAATCATCTACCCTTGATGGGTAGACATGAAATGTTTTTTTTTTCAAAGCATCCCTTCTCATAGATACATCCTCTAATTGTCTCAAAGACAGACTCTTTGCTCTTTGATCCAGATGTTAAAGCAACAATTTCCCCTCCATCTCAGTTATCGCTTCAGTCAGATTAGGCCTTCGCAGCTCTGATGCAACATAATAAAAAAGCACTAGAACAAGCTGAAAATATGCACTTGTGGGATTGGGAGCTAATCAGACACTCACAGTCAGATAACGAGCATCTAGATCCACCTTCTTCTCCAGCTCAGAGAGCAGCTCGTTGTGGAAGGATTTCAACTAGGGAGGAAGCAGAAAAGCAGTTTAATGAAATGCTAATGATTGTTACTGCAGTGACAAAATCATTAATGGATGCTGAAAGTGGATACAGAGGTCAAAGGCTTTAAGTTGAACACAACAGAGAAATAAGTTATTAAAATACAAGAGTTGTGCTCATTTACTCAGTTACTTCAATGTTTTACCAAGCCTGTGAAGCTTCTCTCAGCTTGCAAATCATTATAATGGACAGAGATTGGGTTATTTGACAGTATATTTAGTCACTGAATTGAAAACTGCCTAAAAAAAAAAGACTACCTACTCTGCTGACATTTATTTCTATACCAACGATTAATATCAACTGTCATTTTTCCTTAATTTAGCTTTAATCGGTTTGGGGTATTTTATTCCCTTGGGTGATTTTCATAGATCTTTGAAATATATTGTACACGCAAGAGGTTACTTTTTATTCTTTATTTGAATGATGTAGACTGTTAATGAACAGAATCCCAGCACACTTAAATATGATATCTCATAAATAAAAAATGGATTTGGGGAGAGAAAAAAAAAAATCATTTGAATTCAGCTCACATTGGCTGAGGGAGGACTGTGATTTTGCTCCTAATTTCTAACATTTGTAAGATGAAGTATTACATACATATTAACAATGTCGGCATAGAGACAGATATATATATATAAAAATAATATGAACCAATCTCTTTAAGTGCAGCTGGATTGTGGGTGCCTAAGTGAACCTGCTCTAGCTGCAGGGCATCCACATGATGAGCACCTATGCTCAGGTCTTCATCTATACCGAAACTCACACACTAATGAGTGTGTACAACTCGCTACACAAATGCATATTACCCACAGTGCCATACTGTTCAATTAACCCACCCAACTTCCCCAGCCACCTCCTGTGTTAGCAGTTTGGATTTATATGAGCTCAGCATGTCTGTTCATTTAATATGAGTTCATGTTCATTTAATTATCATGTATTCCTTGCACTGCCCACAGGGACAAATATGTGTCACGACAGGACAAATTTGTTTTGGAGCATCATGGAGCAGAGCCACACTGGCAAACCGAAATGTATTACGGCTGCAATAACTTGTTGTCGTGTCTAAACTGTTGTGAAAATATTACATTACAAGACCTTTCACACAGCCAGAGTTTTATAGAGAGTTGCTGCAGTGTTGAGCGAAAAAAACCCTTTGAGCTCAGAATACAAACCATCTCCTCGAGCTGCACTTGTATCTGTCTGTGGACCTCAGCCATCTGGAACAGAACATCCCCTGCACAGAGAGAAAGAGGGAGACAGGGAGAAAACACATGAAAAAAAAAACACTCAACAGCACAAGCATCTGTAGAGCAGAAAAGCAGAGAGGAGCAAGGTAGGAAACTAGAGAAAGAAAGGGAAGAAACAGGAAAGGCAAGAAAGAGAGAGAGAGACTGAGAGACCCCCAGCGTGCAAAGCTCATGCAGTGACACAAGACATACAAACATACGGGACAAGTGACTTGTAACTGGGACAACGAAAGGACATGATCAGAGTTTGTTCTTTGATACAAAAAAAAAAAACAGAAAATAAAAAAATAACAAGTGATGTACAAAAAATTAAATTCTGGTTCTTCAAGCGTATAGGTATTGATGTCTTGTGGAGATCAGACATATTGCTTTTCTTTCTTTGATTAATTTTTATCATCAGGCAATGTCATTTATAGAACAAAAAAAAAAAAAAGAAAACCTCAAAGAAAGATTAAAGTCTCCACACAAAAAGGAAAAACAAAACAAAAAAGGGAAGAAAAATAAGGAGGGACATGCAGCTAGTGAGAATGTTTCATTTTCATATACCTACAGGCTGCCTCTTCTGAATATGCAGTGCATTGTCAAAAAAAGGAACACAAAGAGCTACATTGAGCGAAGGACACATATACATAGAGAGACCTGGTGAAAAGACAGTGTGAGATCTGCATGTACAGAAAAATGAGACACACATACAGTTCCCTGAAGGTCCAAAGCCCCTTAGCTTTGGCTCCATGGTTTATTTACTTGTTGAAAAATCAGCTAGTACTAATAGTGGATTTATATTGACTTACATCAGTTATTCAGGAAGCTTCCATTAAAT
Source organism: Larimichthys crocea (assembly GCF_000972845.2). NCBI lineage: Eukaryota > Metazoa > Chordata > Actinopteri > Sciaenidae > Larimichthys > Larimichthys crocea. The sequence continues at coordinate 26,173,407 of NC_040022.1, read as the reverse complement.
TTAAATAAGTGTATATTGAACATAGTATTCGTGAGCACTTCAATGAGTAGAGGAGCTCAGTAAGTGAAGTGATGGAAATGTCAATACCGTTGTGACAGGTCATATTTTAGTATCATTTAAGAACATTGAAAGAGATTTTTAATAATTATTTAATAGCATCTATTCAGTTGTGGCAAATAACAAGAAGTATGGACCACTGTCAATGACCTTTTTGGAAGTAAAATCACAACTCATGCTGAAGTGGTTACGGCGCAAACTTTAGTCTCCACCAAAGGGCTTTGGAGTGGTCTTCGATTCAACAGACAGCACATACAATGCAAAGTGCTCCAGACAGACGACACTGAAGTGACCGTAAGTTGGCTTTAACAGCTCCACGAATATATATAAAAACAGTCAAATAAACATGTGACACTCTGGTAGTGAAGTCTGCAGAATCCATAAGCACTACCTAAACCTTTAATACAATGTACAATGTACCTTTAATACAATTACAATGTAGTTTTAAGCAGATATATCATTTCAAAGTGTTTATTAATGTATAATATTTGTCATTATGACTTATATTAATATCTATTTTCTATCATTACAACTGCGTTTTACTGTATTGTCATTCATTACCTGTTTATACATCAGGCTCCTCTTACTGTAATGTACTGTACTGGAACTGGCAAAGACATTAATAGACTCTTATGTGCTTACAACTACATTATAGTGTCCTGTAATGTGTATTATATGTTAGTAATAAATGCTAATTTCCTGCTGGGGATAAATAAAGTGTTGATCTAAAGAGGCGGATTCACAGTAAAGAGTCAGACAGTTAGACGAGCAACATGCTGCACAATCATGGACCTCTATGGTTTGACTTTAAGCACAGGATAAATAATGACCTACTAATTAGAAACGATCTCGTTGACCTGTTCAACATCAGAAATCACTGACACTACATTGTACACTCAAGACACCCAGGCCTTTTGCCCAGAATGGAACCTGGCTACTGATCCTGTGCCTGCCGAAAGCAGAGAAGCAGGCCAAAGCAACCTGTCAGTTCCCAGCAGGCCTGCTAAGCAGCTTACAGATACTCATCCCTGATCACGGCCCTTCAAGGCTTAGAAACTCTGGCATTCTGTTGGCGGCTTCAACTAGCTGGATCAATTAACAAATGAGCAGCCATCACCGTACTGCGCGCACACAAACATGCATGCACCCGAACACTGACTCACACACATCAAGCAAACTGGCAGTAGGACTGGGCGTTTGCACGAAGCCAGAAAGGTAAAGAATGAATGAATCTGTGAGAGATCTCATCTTGTCATCCGCAGTTTCATTACTGCACAATGCCCGGTGCCAAAGCATAAGCACGGAAAAAAAAAAAAAAAAAAAAAAAAAATCACACTTTGGAGATGCAAATTGTTGCCATGGCAACTCGATATCATATAACACAACAACAGTAACAGAAAATTGGACTGAAACCTTGAGGGGCAGCTAACAGCAGAGAATTCAATCAAAAATCAATAACGAGGCATAATGTGGAAAATTTGAATGTGTTGTGTAACATTATTGTTTCGTACAGAAAATATTTGGTAGGCATGACACAACCTGTGAGACTTAGTGTAATAGCTGCCAGCCTGACGAGGATATCCGCATACCAGCTAAGAGCGACATGACAGACGGGTTGATATCCACAGTGACAAGCGCATAGAGTGTTGACACAAAGATACACAATCACACGCACACACACACACACACACGCAGTAAATAAAACCTAAAAAGACTTGTCATTATTGTATCGAGATTTCCAGCCTTGCTTCAACCCCGCCTGCATCCATGGCTGAGAGAAAACAATGGTTCCTTTGTGGAGAGGTGAGCTCGGGTTGATCTGCACCTGCAGCTCGGCAACAAGCAGCCACATGTCTGCTGGCTTAAACCACTGAGTCAGAGAAGGAAGCCTGGACACAGGACTTAGGTGCACATGAACAGACTGTCCTCCCCTGAAATATGACATCAGCTCGTGTAGCTGTATTGACTGCTTGTGTAACAGAAGTGATGATACACCCACAGAGGTAGAGAAAAAGAAGAAGAAAAAAAAAAAACACAGAATAACAGAATGTGGGCTATGGAGCAGAGAGAAAAAAAAAGTGGAAGTTTGCAGTGTCGAACAGAGAGAACAAGAGAGACAGAGGGAGGGAGGCAGAGAGGAATGGAGGTGGATGGAGAGACACTGAATCACTGGTGAAGGTCAAGCAGGATTCACTACGGGTTGTCATGGAAGCAGGATAATGCTAGGGTCGTTGCCATGGGAGAAGTTGCAAGATGAGGGGCAGCGGCAGCAAAGTGTTGTGTTACAAAACACTGTTCAAAAGATCTCCACCCTTACTATCAGCTATCATTACATCAGCATGTACGCTTGCCTGGGGAGGAAAGTGGAGTGAGTCCCACTTGGGGAGTCTGGGTATAGTACTTCTGTGTGTGTGTGTGTGTGTGTGTGTGTGTGTGTGTGTGTATGTGACTAAACAGTACAGTGATGTTAATAACTGCCTACCCAGCAGGCTAAGTCACGAGGGAAACAAGCAAGTGGGCAAGTATAATGGGGCTGCGGTATAATGTGCGAGACGCAGATAATAGCTGAGAGTCTGGGTGGCCGCCGCGCGTGTGTGTACATTTATGTGTACACATGTGTGAGCGCACTCCCTGTGAAACCACAACACAGTCGATCTGGAAGTGAGGGCATCTTATGCTTACAGTTCATCCATCCCATGCTGTCACACACACACACACACACACTGCACAGTTTTGTGAACTGGATGAAAGCCTCTCATAGGAGAAAACTATTGATAAGTCTATGACATGTTACTAAAAGTGGAAGCTCAGCCATCACAGCTGTTCTAGACTATCCCAATATAAGTTTGTCCAGCAATGGTGTCATGCATTTAGGCCATAATGAAGGCTTAACGGGAGAAATGTAAGACTGTCTAAGAGAAGTGGGCCACGGTGCAGTAGCAAAATAATCTAGATGTTTATTCTAAGAAGGTCGCAGGTAGATTGTCATGCATTGTCTGCTGGATAAAACTAAATCCAAACCATCTGGTAACAGTAAGCCAAAATCATGGCCTCTTTTTTTTTAAGCTGTTACTCCACAAGCCTCAACCACAAACCACATTTTATAACAGCAGTGCTGGAACATAACTATGTGGTTTTCAGTGCGTAGTCTTAGATAAAAGAGTATTTCTGTCAGTGTTATAATATATACTTTAACATCTTGCCATTGTAACAAAGATAGCATAATAGTTATTTTAATAAAAGTTTATCTCGAGCTCAACAAAAACATATCCCATGATTCTTAGCCACAGAATGGAGGTCGAAGCCTCTTGGGAGCTGAAGCTTGTGAATGCTAACAAGATTATGAAAAGTTTATACTCGGCAACAGGTCACAATAAATTACATTAAACTCTACTATCTAGTAGAAGTTATCCAAATAGCAAACACAGCAACAGAAAAATTGTTTTGGAGTAATTATGAAATTATGAAATATGTCTTAACCTGCTGCATGTTGCTGATTGGTCCAGAACATTTGCCAATGTTTCTGAGCTCATCAAAAGACGTCTTAGTCTCGGGAGGTGAGCACCCCATAATATTATTCTTCATGACAACCAGAACCAGAGGATTTATGTGACGTCTGTCATGAAATAGAAACTTATCACATCGCCTGATTAAAACAAGATATTATGGCACAGTCATGGGTTAACAACTTAACAGAAACATGCACAAGGCTGCAAAATGAATTGTGGGATATGACTTGAACTCTCATAAAGTATGCGTGTCCCTTGAGAAAACTTTATGCAGCACAAAAACCTTTTGATAACTTATCGGCTTTTCTTGTCGCTGAAAGCACAAGTGACACATTTTTAAGCACTTTGATTGACTTGACAAACTTTGGAGAAACAAAGAGGGAGAAAAGAAAGTCAAACATTGGCGAGACAAGTTAAAAAGATGGCGGGATTAAAGTTAACAGTTAATCTGACTGTGACATCCATATTATGGCGTGTGCATGTTTGTGACAAGTTGAGTGTGGAATCCTTTAAATCTGAATTAGATCTGGGATGTTTTGTCTCTCTGCTCTTTGCGACAGATTTTGCTCTGGGGCAAATTAGACAGACAAAGGGAAAGAGTGACAGCAAGGGAGGCAAGAAGTAGAGTGATCGAGAAAATCCCTAGAGGATGCAGCAATAACAAGCGATATACTTCAATGTAAGCGAAAAGAAACTGTCGTTTAAGTCTAAACAATAGCGCTGTTTTCTCCAAGGCTGTGTGCGGCAGAGCCTTTTACACTTGAGTTGAGTGGCAGTAAGAAAAAAGCAGAGTCATGCAGCTACCTGTTGAGGTATGGAGATTCAAGGAGGGGCTGAGGGAATAATCAAACTAAGCTCTTTGACTGTGTGTGTGTGTGTTATTTGATCCATCCATTTAGCCCAGAGAAACCAGGGTCAATATGGGTCTCCAACCTTCTTCAACTCTGAACGTAGCGCATACAGTATTCAGGGGAGGGGAAACAATGGTGCACTTATTACTTTAACCAATTTCAGAGTGGTAAAAGGATAAAAAGTTCAGGATCAAAATAAAGCAATATTTCCGCTGCTACCAACTAGTTCAGGGTGAGTTTTGATTGACTTTCAAATACTTCAGGGACTCTTGCATAATCATGACAGAAAACATCTACAACCCACACACAGACAAAATGCAGATTTGAAAACATCATAATACCATAAGAGCCTAAATGTGGATGTACTGGTTTAATCACACTTTACCATCAGCACGTTACTGACTGTGGTGATTTGCAATGTGAGCACAACCTGTGCAGAAAGTAAATGCATCAGTTATTCTCACAAGTGTGTACTGAACTGTAACTGTGTGTGCTTATCTAAAAAGGAAACACAGAGAAAAAAGAGAGAGCTGTCTGTGCAGTTATGTCCATATCTATCCCAGCTGTATCCAAGCTCACCTTCAGCACATGTCAGTGCCACGAACAAATGAAGGGCAATGTGAATGTGTGTAGATGGAGAGTGTGGGGGCCACTGGCTTCCCGTCATGCAGTGCGTGTTCTCAGAAATAGAGCAGGAGAAGGCAGGGACCCCTGGGATGGTGGCACAGAGCTAAGAAAAGAGCTCCTCTGCTCTCATTTAAACAGGGACAGGTGCTGGAGGAGGAGAGAGGTAGGCCAGACTAAAGGCAGAGAGACAGAGAGGGGAAACAGAAGAGGGAGAAGGCTGCGCGTATACAGTATGTGTACTCTGTGCTCATTCAAATACAGCATGTCAGAGTTAACACTTCATCCACCACTGCTAACGTCTGCTCTTATCAATAGACTTTTTCCACGTGGCCTTTTACACAGCATCCATTTACCTGCAGAAATATAATGCCTATGTCCCCAATCCATTAACCTAAAGAAGACAATTATGCTGCATCAGTTTGCAGTCTCGTTTTCCCTTTTTCTCCTCAGGTAATTACCGGGAGAGCTACAAGGTTTTTTTGTTTTTTCTACCCAGCAGCAACCTAAGCAATCCTCTACTTGACTACAGTTTAATATGACCCCTTTTTTCTTTTTTTTCCTCTGATGCATGTAATTTCCCAAAAGACACACCTTTGTGCTGAATCATACATGTGTGTTATTAAAATGTAGCAATTAGCAAGGTTTCAGAAGTCGATAAGAGGGGAGAACATTTGATTTCCTCTGGCTGGGGAGCCTGAACTGTAAGCACTTCACATTCCTGTTCAGGTTTCTTGGAAACAGATTAATCAGCCAAATGGCCCGAGAGGGAATTTATTTTTAATTGTTAACCAGAAGAAAGGATGAAGTAAAAGCCACAGCAAGTATAAAATACAGTACAATATGTCTGTACTCTATGCATGCAGTAGAATTAGGCTAGTACTCAGTTTGTAGTCTGACTTTCACACTAATCCATAACTTCCAACAGTGAAACACTATCCATGTAGGACAGTATAGTGGAACACGCCCAGACAAGCACAGAGGAGCTCTCAACCCTACTTTACCCGAGGACACTAAAAGCATAGGCTGACCATACTTGCAAGTTGTAAACAGGCACATTGCCAGAAACCTGTTTCCTTCAGTATCTAGTACATACTATAACCTCTTTACTATTCTGTCTCTGTATTAAATTGAAGTTGGACAAAAAGTATTATAAGCATAAAATTGGGTCTACAGACTTTAAGTCGGTTGGTCTGTCTTTAAAAACATAGACAATTATTTTTTTTAAATTCAAAATCCACAGTAAGCAAACAAGCCTCGCCTTGAACTCTAGTGGTAAGTCCAGCAGACCCCTTACATAACACACCACCCAATCTATTTAACTGAGGTTTTCTTGTCTTTACACAAAATTGAAGAAAAAAACGTGAGTCATGCAAAAAACAATTTGAGAAGAAACGCCAGGAAGCATTTTGGATTCAAAACTATAAATGCACACTAAAAAACACAGACTTAACAATCGACGGCAATACTGTGTTAATTTTACCCAGTGGGGTCTTTTGGCCCACTGTTATTTTTAGATTACAATTGGGTTACTGGATCAAAACAACGCTACTTAAGTGGTTTTCTACCCATTGGTACTGGGAAAAAATAACCCAGTATTCAGTTCTATATTTACCCCACAATGGGTCAGCTTTTACTACTTTTTAGTGTGTGCACGACCCTTGGCCGATATTGTTAATCACAACTTTCTTACAATAACAACCACATAGTTTGGGATAGTCTGTGTAGGCAGTGTTTGAAATTAAAAGGAGCAGTGTGTAGGATTTAGTGGCATCTTGCAATGTAGTTTGCGGATTGCAACCCTCTCCACTCGCCCTCCAGTCCTAAGCATGAAAGAGAAACCACAGTGGCCCTATTTAGGGCAAGTATATAGTTTGCCCAGAGGCATGTGCATCTGCAGATATAAACAGCTCAGAAAACAAAAACATAATTTCTTATTTTCAGGTGATTATACACAAATGAAAACATATTCCATTTATACTGTATTCGGTAAATAGAGGTCTCTAAATCTGATACACTGGACCTTTCAAACTAATTATGTAAGTTTGAAGTTGTTTTTTTTGTGGAAAGTAATCTTTGAAACTTGAAACCTGATTAACTGCAGTTTTCAGTTAAAACAAAGATAAAGTGCTCTGCTGTAGGAACGATGACAAATCCAAAAAAACACTTGGAATTGAATTGAAACCTGTAAATTCTCTATTTAGCTTTGGGTCTCATTGTAAATAACAAGCCTTTTAGTTCAGAGGAATATAAACACAATGAGCAAGCTGGCTGGTTTGAGCTTGTCGTAAATATGTCCGGCACGACGGACTCTGTAGTTCCTGTATTTCCCTAGAACGCTTGGAAAGCCACAAATGTCACTGAGGTAATAAGTGCTCACTCCTCCTTCATGAAGAGGGATACAAGAAGAGGAGGATTGCAGAAACAGAGGGAGAGATGGGAAAAAGACCGAGAGGGAGGGCAGGTGTGTGTGTTAGTATGTGTGTATGTGTGTGTGTGTGTGTGTGTGTGCATGCATGTGTGTGTGGGTGGCAAAGTGACAGGCGATGATTAGCCCAACCAGAGGAGGATATGTGGGAGGGAGTGTGTGGGAGTAGTGGGGCTGGCGAGTGAGAGAGAGAGACTCTGTCTCTTTAGGCGGAGATATACACAAGTGGATTAAAGGAGCACTCATACTATATGAACACATAGATTTATGCATAGAAACTGCACACAACCGTGTAAGTATAAAAAGCATGAACACATGCATACACACAACAGTGGGTTCCTGTGGGAACGTGTTCAAAAAGGCGTAGTGCATGTTGATTTGTTGATAATGAAAACAGCAACAGAGGGCATTATTTCACAAGGTAATTTCAATCCTTGTTTTAAGCACAATGTTTATGTGAGTGTGTGTGTGAGAGAGAGTGAAAGACAGGAGGGAAAAAGGGAGGAGGGAGGAAGAAAGACATGGAGAGCAGCTGCCGACTCTTAGGTGTGTAGGTGGGACCATTTGCAGCCCGTCTCTCACTGAGCCTCTGTGGAATTAACCGGCTTTAAAAGGATGCAACAAGAGCTCAAACTCATACACACACACACACACACACGCACACGCACACGCACACGCACACGCACACGCACACGCACACACACACACACACACACACGTAAAAGCATGAGCATGCGCAGATACAGAGAGGTCATAGAAAAAAAAATAGAAAAAAAAAAACAATCAGCCAATCAACTGTTCAAACAAATAACACAAGAATGAGAATTAATTACACGATGCCAACCGTTCGTGACGTGATTGATTACGAGAGTGAAGAAAAGACGCATGTGGTGTTTCACGCAGTTACTAAACATGATGCTTTTTAAGCGGGATATTGCACTCATGTCCATCTCTATCAGTAAATAAGGGCAGAAATGTCAAACCTGGACAACATAATTACATCTGTACGGAGTTAAAATGGGACAAACGAGCAAGCAACAATTATCACGACTAAGTGTGATGGCATAAGAAACCCTAAATAAACCTTCAGCCTTAATATCCCCTTAGAGGGGATATTCTCCATCAATACAGAGATTAGAAGCAAGTCAAAATTGACACACACAGAGGTACCGTGGGAAAAATTCTCTTTTTTTTTGCATGGCAACATCTTATTTAGATAAGATGAATCACAAAAAGGAGATTTAAATGCTCTTGAAATAAGTTAGCATCCATATTCTATGTGTTGCCAACTGTAGCACATGGTCGTTATCTATTCAGCTAAACTCTAGTACTCCCTTTTCCTCTGAATCTATTTCCTGTGATCCTCCTGCAGACAAACAGGAAACTCTGAGCTAACCCCATGCACTGCCCTGGTTTGACAAGAGGTCAGGGCGCTGGCACCGACCTCATGGGTGGGGGATGCCAAAAAGTCACAAGCAGGTGGCTGGAAACACAACACCGAACCATCCCTTGGGAACACAGTGGCATGGAGGGCAGCGTTGGGTGTAGCTGGTACATTGTGCCGGAGACAGACAATGAATAAAAAGGGGGCTAATATGTTTAGGTACATCACAAGCTTACAGCTGCACAGAGGGATTCAGTCTTTGACTGTTTTTGTCTGTGTTCATCAAGCTGCACCAGATATAAAGAGGGAAGATGACCAGGAGAATGAGTCATTTCAAACATGAAGTGCCTTACAGATCTTCCTCCAGGCAGTGTCTTTGAAAATGGAGGCAGTTTTCAGTTACGTCATTCATACTTGAGCAGTGAGAATATTGATATACTTTCTCACACGCATACTATATATGCAAATTTTTTACTTGGTGAATATGTGTAACAACAAGGGGTCCAGCATTTTCTCTTAAAATAATATAGGATCCACACTGTGTGCTGCAAGCTATCAATCACATATAGGTTGCTCTCTTTTCATGATAAGTTCAGCTGAAGATGTCTGGCTTGGAAGAGCCCAGTACTGTAAGTGAAACTCAACACGGAGATACTGCCGTAAACTTTGGAATCAGTGGGAAACCTGACAGAAGCTGAAGGACAGACAGATCGAGGGAGAGAGAGAGTGAGAGAGGGCCGCTTTCTGAATAAAACATCCTGAGAGTACTTTCATGTCAGTCCCTGTTGGCTGGGCTGGCGGAAACCTAAACTGGATCTCAACTCTACCGCAACAAAGGCCCCGTCAAATCAACAGCTACTTCAACGCAGATCAAGCAGTCGAAAGCACAATCAGTGCGAAGGGAATCTCTTCAAACAGGAGCTGATTTCCCATGGGGTAGTGACAGCAAATACAGACACACTCAGAGACAGCGATCACCTAGGAAACTACTCACTGAGAGAGGACCAGGTGTTGGTTCACCAATTGACCATTATGTTTGAAACAGGAACACACACACACACGAAACTGACATGACACACATCACATACAGTGAAACATTTCTGACAAGTTGTACACTGATACCCATCAGATAGGCAAACTCCAACCACTCGTATAAAAAAATAAAAAAGACTTCTCTAAAATCAATCTTCAGCTCGGAGGAAAACATGCTCCCATCATCTATGCTGTTGTAAATAAATGATTATCAGCTCCCACCTCGCTCTGCTGATAGTACCGCATTCATTATTGTTGCCCAATTCTATCTCTGATGACATCCCCTCTCACAAAAAGGAGGCTCATGAATTGAAAAAGTTATTTCCTCTAGGACACAATGTAACAAAAAAAATTAAAAGCTTTGGGACCAAAATGATTCAGTAAAAATTCTAATTAAAAAAACAGGTCCTGTATCAACCCACACACTTCTCTCCAAATGCTTCTTCTGCACAGGAAGCTGATGTTTGATGATGTGTGCAAGTACGTAAATGTTTAACTGTTTTGTGCTCGCTGAAGGCCAGTGTCGCCAAGGCCGAGAAAGAAAAGGAAACAGGAGTCATCAGGTGTATGTTAGTCACTTACCCAAATCTTTGGATCCTTGACTTTCACTCGCCAGTTCACCCATTCTGACTAGAGCATCAAAGTAGCCTTTGGCGGCAAATGTCACATCTAGAGATAAAAAGAAGCAAGAGCAAAAAGAAAGCAGGAGGGGTTATTAAGTTAATTAAGTTGCAGCCAGTCAGTTCCATTAATTTGGAAAAGTATCAATACTGACAAAACACTCCACAACAGGTAAAAGTCCTGCATATTACTTTAAGCAGCAGTGTGTATGATTTCATGGCATCTAGCAGTGTAGTTGCAGATTGCAGACCCCTCAACTCACCCTCTCCCTCCGTCAACACGAAACTGAGGTAGCTGCGGAGTGCTCAAAAAACACGAAAGGGCCAGTGTTTAGTTTGAAAGTTTTAGGCTACTGTAGAAACATAACACCCGCAGCGCCTCTAGACATTAAAGGTTCATTCTAAGGTGGAAAAAAACAAAAACATAATGATTCTTATTTTCAGGTGATTATACACTAATGAACACTATTGTACACTATTATTTCCATTTCTGCCATATTCTGTAAATACAGCTCCCTAAATCTTACACACTGGACCTTTAAGTATCATCAGCAACATTTAGTGCAAAGCAAACAAAGCAAAAGTACCCTGCTATAAAATAGTCCCTAGTCAGTATTATACTATTATGTATGATTATCATGGATTAATATTGCTGCTGTATTGCATTGTATATGTTGCTTTTTATTGCTGTAGATGTTTAAGGTTGAGCTAATTTGGCTCATTTCTATACTGGGTAGTTTAATCTACAGCGTCATATTCTATAAGATTATCATATGTTTGGAGTTACTGTCCTGTGGATCTCTATCTATCACTTATCATGAGAAAACCGCCCTGCTTTCAGCTTTGTCATGATGATGCATTTCTGGATAATCCCAAGGGTTTATCTTAAGAAGTATGAGAGTTTACACAACCTATAATGGTACACTTAATCCCTCAGAAATATTTAAAATCACCAAATTAGGAGATATCTGTTCTTCAGCACTGATGTTGCTAGAAAGGAAGGAGATGAAAATCTGTAAAAGTAACTAAAGCCATCAGACAAAAAAAATTGCCTCAGTATAAAGTTGCATGAAAAAAAAAAGTACAAGTGCCTCGAATTTGTACTTGAGCAAATGTAATTGTATGTTCCACCAATGGTTACAGAGCAGCGTGTCTACTCATTTGGAACTATTGGAACTAAACTATTATACAGCTTAGCTTCTTGTAAACAAAGTCATCAGCAGTCTGGCCAATGACGCTGAAACGTTTGCACTCTTTGTACTGTGGCTCTGCTTTCCCTCAGATGCTTTTCAAGTTATGATTCACAGCTTCTCGCCATCAGAAATTAAGGTTGCTACGTAATTACTCAACAATCATCTTGTTGGCATTCTGCGCGCTTGATTGCAAAGAGGAAATTATTTTCTGTCAGATAATCTGCGTTCGATGGTGAAGCAGAAAAAAAAGTGTTTTTTTCCGTCATGTTTTGTTTCTGGCTTTGTGCTCTAATGAGAACGAGAGATCGTTCATTATCACCCCATGCATGTGAGCATACATGTTTTTAGCAGTTTGTCTGTTACTATATCTGTGATAAATACCACAGATCTGTTTAATGTTGTATTGTAGATTGTCCTGAGTCCATTTCTGGAGGCATTCCTGAGCTCCTTCAGATCTGTGACCAAATGGACCACTACAATTCAATATTTGCCAGCCAAGAAAATAACAATGTCATGCTGTTAACCACATGCTGTTAACCATTATGGTCGTTTCCTTCTTCCACTCCATTTCATCTTTTTTGTCAATATGTCTGAACACAGACACTGTTGATTACCTGATGAATTATAGTTCATACACCTGTATAGACATGGCTTCAACCTGCTGGGGTGCAACACTGGTGTGCTGTATTGTGGCTGACACTGGAGTGAAAAATACATTTCTCCCTCTGGCATGCAACTCTGCGTGCCTTTCTAATCTAATGCGGTTACCTAACTGCTGAAATGTTTTTTCACTAACATACAAGAGAGTTCAAGGGCTACTAAACACACAGATGTTCTGCGTCTTGTATACACAAAAACAATTACAGAGGTTAATCCTAATCAGCAGCCATATCTCCTCTCCTGTCCCATTGTCTAAATAAAGATCACGAGTGCTCCCAGTTGCTCGGATCAATATCCACCTCAGTCCCTATTTTTCCAGCTGCTGCTGTGCTGGCCAACAAAGGTCACACAGGGCAGAGTCAGCTTCCAGTGATTTCTGCCCGCCTGCCTGCCACACAACCTGCCAATCAACCCATCGCCGTTGAATAATGGCTGCTGCTTTTGGATGTGAATTCAACAGTGGTCCAGGTGACAGATGGGCCCTGTGCCTGCAGACAGCTGCCAGGTGAGAGACACATTTACAACAATAGCCTGGCAGGGGCAGGCTAATTCCAGCAGACAGATGTAGCTCTGCGATAGAGGAAGTTTCCCAGGCTGGAAGCCTCACAGCTCTGCTCTGAGCATGAGGGACATATGCAAACGCTAATCCCAATTACAGCTGAGTCAAAGGCAGAAGATGGCATGTGTTTCCTCCTTTCTCTCTTGCTGGGGGGAACACCTGAGAACCCGAGAGCAAAGACCCCTCCAAGAGCATCATGGCTGATTTCTCTTCATTATGCCAAACAGACCTCCCGCCTGCTTCGATGTGTGCGTGAGCGTGGACGTGTCTCTACATGTGAGTTTGCACGTGTGTGGAAGGGGGTTGTGCGGAAGCAACGGCAGATTTTCAAAAACCATCTCCAAGCAACAGACACTTTTTTGTCTTGCCGATACTGCAGCTGTAGCATTTCTGTGTGCAGCTCAAGGGTGGCTGAGTAGATAAGCTGGATCTATGTGAACACTTTACTTCTGTCTAATGAAATATGTGTTGAGGGGCTCACAGAGACAGACGGAGAGGATTACCGGATCTCTGATTGCAAGGCAGGCAGACAATCAGTAGGGGAGGGGCTCATCTCAGAGCTACTGATCCATCACTCATCCTTCACTCTGGAGAAGAGGAGGAAGAACCACACAGCTCTTAATCAGGACAACGATCATTTCCTACACCTACATCGCCCTCATCATGCTGTCAGGGGACTTGTATAACAAGTTCCAGGCAGTCGGAGCCACTCGGTTGTATGCATCTGTTGCTTTTACACCTACCAAAACGCTGTGAGATTTAGCGACTGACTGCTGTGTCGGAAAAAACCTGGAACATGCCCAGACCCAGATCTAGCAGGCCTACCCGTGAAGCCCTTTTGGCATTTCTGGTGTTGAATAATTTCAGTGATTGCACCATATGGGTCGGATGTGTGTCCTCCCATCCCCTGCACATCAGAGCCTCTTAGTCCCTTGGGTCGAGCCAATCCTGCAAAGTGGGTCTTTAATGGCTCAATGAGTCCCTTCCAGTCTGTCTCCTACCTACACCAAGGCGGGGATTAGGTATTGTGTGTGTGTTAGAGGAAAGAAGCACAGGCGTGGGGGGGAAGCCCCACTAATTTCTGGATTAGCTCAATTGGGGAGGGTTCTGTCTTGTATTAAGGTTTGAGGGACAGTTTGAAGACGTTTTAGCAAGTCAGGGAGTAATTCAGAAAGTGTTTATGGTGCAACAAACACATATGCGCACATTTTGCTGTGTGAATTTGACTGCTGACAGTGAGCTATCCTCACCTCTGCATCAGATTAGAGGCCTTTTGTGTTCCTATGAATACACATCCCCTACAGTATGCAAGCCCTGCCAGAGGCTGAGCACCACATGATAAGGCCTGCTGATTGCGTGAGTGGATAAATATCGTCCCCCCTTTTTTTTTTTAGCAAGACAAAAAAGAAAGATAGGTAGATAGATCAGTGGTTCTTAACCTGGGTTCGATCGAACCCTAGGGGTTCGGTGAGTCGGTCTCAGGGGTTCGGTGGAGCCTCCGCCCTGGAATTTTTTATACCATTTGTTACAACATATCTTTGTGAGCAATCGTTTTCGAGGATGCTGGACATAAAAACTAAGAAAAGGAACAGACTTTGCTGTGAAAATGACATGAGACTGGCACTTGCCAAGGTGAAGCCACGCATATCTGAACTGGTCTCTCAAAGGCAACAGCAGAAGTCACACTGAGGTAAGTTGTTGTGAGTTCATGCACTGTGTTGGTTTTGTTATTTGAACAAAGTGATGTTAATGCACGGTTCATTTTGTGCACCAGTAAAAAAAAAATCATATTTTATTTTTTACTAAAGAAGGGTTCGGTGAATGAGCATATGAAACTGGTGGAGTTCGGTACCTCCAACAAGGTTAAGAACCACTGAGATAGATATATACATGGTGAGAGACGGGTGAGAGTGCTGGCTTGGCCATGTGCCTAAACCTGCAGTGGGAAAAAAAAGCACAGAGAAAATAAATGAGAGAAAAAAAAAAGGACTTACTGGCAAGGGCCTTTTCATAGTTCTTCCCCATGGCAACAAAGTTCCGTAAGCAGGGGTTGAACTGCTCCATGATGGTCTGAAAGAGAAAACAAGAGATAGATGGGAGGTAGCAGTTTCACTTATCAACAGAGCAGGGTCAAGGGCAGAGAAGAAAGACTTCCACCTTGCTCATTCATTCTGCAGATAGCAGCCTCGCGCAGAGCAAACAGCCATCGATGGAATCTTTGGACACACTCTGCGGTTGTCTCGGATATTAATGAGGGCAGGAACGGTTTCCTCCACCCACGTCCTGCCCTCTCACAGTGAGAAATAGCCTAGGTGGAATTAGGCGGGAGAGGCTGGGGTTGATGATGTTGGCGTGTGAGACGAGTGTGAGAGGTATCCGTGGACTAAAAACAAAGTGACTGTGAAATTTGCATTGACAGGGTTACCCTAGAGCATTAGATGAAGGCTAATTATGGCTGCTAGAGAACCGAGCAGTGTAGATTCTATAGATGGACATGCTATATAATGTTGTCAAAGTCATTAGCATCTAGGTTTAAAATGACTGCTATAACATCACATTTTCATTATAAACCAAGCAGGTTTTTTGTCATTGCAGCAGTAATATGCTGCATTACTGTGGAAATACGGTATCATTCTACACCACAGGCAGAGTCGGTATAAATGCAGAGAATGCATGATGCCTGACATCTCCCACCACTATCATTTCCTCTACCTCTTCTTTCCTTCCCCCTCCTATGCTCCTCCAGGGCTTCCTCCAATTAGCTGGTCCCCAGTCAGCTAGTCAGGAACAGCTAGGGGACACAGAGACAACCACAACACTGCAGCAGCAGCAGTCCCAAACACAAACCATCAATACTGCAGGAGAATACTTAATAATCTACTTCTAGCCCGGACCCACACTGTGGCAGAATAACATGGCAAGGTGCCACCAGTGTCAACCTGAAACAACCTCGGCAGCTCCTCCTGAAAATCATATGCCTCTCATCTTCAATCATACTTTGCCTTTTGTTTTTAATGAGAGCCAAGACTTGGATAGGGCGGTAAATGTGTGCACATAATGCTATGATGTGTATCCTGTCATGAGTTCAAAGTTCAAGTGGCTTGAGTGCAGCATAACCCACCTACAGTAGAAATTCAGATGAGTCAGACATAAAATAATGATACTTTTACCAACGGTAACTATTTTACTACGCCTCTACATGAGTGTGCTTGCGCCTAATGTTGGCACAGCAAAAAAAAAATAAAAATGGACTGGATTGCAAAAAAAAAGTCACCAATTACAACTGCAAAAGTTGCAGCGTGACCCATTCTTTTTATAGGTTCTAATTTTACTTGCAATAGAAAAACATTACACAATATCCCACAGCCCAGGGTGACCAAAAATTATTCAGTTTACCATCTTATACCACAAAGAAAGGCATAAAATCCAGACTATTTTCTGTAGTCTGCTGCATTTTGTCTGTTTGAAATAGTTAAACATCACTTTGTAGCAGAAAATGTAAATGAGTAACAGTAGTAAGAAAAAAAAGACAGGTGAGGTGTTGTTCAGGTTCCTGTAGCTTATTGGCTGGCTGAATCCAGAGGTCATCATCCTCCCTGTTAAATTCCTCTGCTGCTGCTAAATGGGTCTAACCCTCAAGCAAAAAAAAGTCCACTGTGCATCAGCTCAGCAGCTCTCAGGAAGAAGCTGAGATTCTGCAGAGAAAGCTTTTCTGAAAATGCAACAGAGAGCATATTAATGCTTTACAGACTGAGTACACAAATGATTGTTTCTATTACAGAGGGCACCGTGTCAGCTTATTGTTTTAAGTGAACTTATTTCAAAGCTACATTTAAGGGACGGCATAATGAGCATCGTAACAGCAGCTTTTAAATAAGCTCCTTTCCTTAGCATGGAGCTCTGTTAGTCTAATATACTAGAAGGAAAGCAGCATAATTGGGGGAAGAATCTCGTCTTCAAAACACACTCACATAAAGAAGGTATCCCCGCTCTCTCCATCGCTGGGAAGATAAAAGACTAACTTGTCCCTCAGGACGTCGCTAAGGAAATGTTTATTCCTAAATGTTTCTTCGTTCTACTCGATTCTGACGTAAAGTGCATCTCATTGATGAGGACAGGGTCACGTGAACAAAATATCACACTTGTGCATGTGCACACACACACACACCTACATTAATACAAGGCTTTATAACAAAAAGAGTGGTGTGTTTCAAACCGGTGGGAGGATTACATAACGAAGCAAAGCCCAGTGCAGCATCATTACGGCACACTCTCCCACTGAAAGAGGTCAAAGGTAGCTGACACATGCCTGACCGCCTTTCTTACACACTCACACAGACACGCGCGCACACATTGACCCACTGCCACTGAACAAACACATTGGAAAATATATGCAGTTCTTGAATTACCATGGATATAACTATTACATAAGAGACATAAATTACATGAAGCTAAGGGGAAGTGGAGAGAAGGAAGAAAAAAAAACAGTGAGGTAGATTCTTTCTTCATCTCTTCCCATTGTTACTAAATTTGTCATCCCAGTTCTCTTGTACTACATTGTTACCCTAATTGTGGCAGCTAATTGGGAAATGGGGCCAGGAGGCACTTGAAGTTATGTGACATAAGGAGAGAGAGAGAGAGAGAGAGCAAGAGAGAAAGACAGGAAGAGAACAAGCAAGTGAATGAGTAGAAAATAGCGAGGATAGAATTAAAAAGGTATGTAATAATGTACTGAATCCCTCTTTTCCATTCAAACTCTCCTCTGTATCATCTTTCAATTAAAGAAATAATAAAATGAGAAATGGCTGAGGTTTCAGCTTTTCATTACCGGAGACCGAAAAGCTGTCCATTCTGTGGCTGCCTTCACAAGGAATGAATGAGTTCATTACTGGCACTCGGGGCAAAAAATTAAAGCAGACAATTAAAGGAGGGCAGAGAAGTGTCTCTGAAAAAAATGAATCAAATCTGTTCGACACCCATTCGTGCTGTGAGGTGAGACAGGAAAGAATATGGAGAACTCTGGCGCACAAACATAAAGGCTGCAGATAAGGGAAAATGATATGAAGAGGATTATAATGATTTCTCTGTGCGGCCTAACCAAATGAATTTCTCCTTGGCGTGGACGAACTGTCACAGGCAAATAGAGTAATGACATGCAAAGGGGATAATTTCAAAGTAACACCAGCTGATTGGAAGCAGGGGGGAATCACGCGTAATCAGATGCCAGGATGCCATCATCTGCTCCTATAGTCACCGTTGCCTCACTCCTTCTTCCTCATTCCCTCTTCTAGATGGAAACCAGCCTCAAGCCTGAAAATGTCCAGGATCAGATGAGCACCGAAGCCACCACTTACTGTATTTGTGAGGACTGCAAGGACATGTCATGCAGTGATAGGCAGCAGAAGCAGCCGAGCCTAATGATGTAATCAGGGAGGAATAAAACAGGAAGATAATGTGCAGATGGACAACTGCACAGTTTCTTTCACAGTATGAGTTTATGATGGGTCTCAATCAGCTGGAGGACAGATAAGACCTTTAGCTTAAACTAATTACTGTGCCAAGAGAAAATAGTCAGGTTGCAGCGTAATCTCCTGTCTGGTTGCTTCCACTGATTGATTTTGAACAAGGACGAACCAAGAAGAGACACGTCAGGAGCTGGGTGTCTCACCGCCTCGGCTCACAGGGGAAACTCTGTGTTGCTCAAGTTACTGTGCAGAAGCATAAAGTAACATCTAAAGAGAAAACTAATTGTGCCGTATCACCGATAAAGGATAAAGCTAGTAGAGCACCTTGTGGGGTGTTGACAAAAAAGCCCAAGAAACAGCTCTGTATTTTTTGTCCAGTTTTATAAATTTACTTTAAAATATGCAAACACATACATAAGAAATGACACTACAGTTAAATTAACAGCATATACACCTATACCGATATCTATCATAGGCCAATATCTGCCATTAAAGTTACACTGTAGTATAGATTGTAAAAATTATCACAGGAACCAATGCACAATCAAGTTAGCAATGCTTGAACACACAAATCTGATCCATGAACAACAGTGTGTATAGTGTAGACAGATTAGAAGAAATCTAATCTATCTAATCTAAATTCTATCTAAAGAAGTCTGAACTCCTTGAAGTTATTGCTGCAACACTTTGATGAAAAATCCCCCAAAACATTTAGAGACATTTCGAGTTTTATAATCTTGCAATAGACTGACTAGTATACTCTGTACAGATGTGTAGGTATGTGCATATGTGTGTGTGTGTGGGCGTGTGTGCGTGTGTGTGTGTGTGTGTGTCCACACAACCAAATCCAAACATTTCCACTCACCAGCATTACTTTGCTTGCTGCCGTTGTACCTTTCACATTTTTTAGCTGACAAATAGCAGACAGATGTCAAAGCTACCTCATGCTGCCTTCAGGGGCATGTTGTGAATATCATAATTAGAAAATAAATGCACACATAGGAACAATTTCACGATGGAAAATGTGACAGGGACAGTTAGGATTCTCTGTCAGAGAGCTTAACTCTGAATTAAATGTACCACCTCGTGTATGTATATACACAAACTTTTCTTTCCAACTTTTAAGTGTCCTGAAAAAGCAGACCATAAATGGCAGGTAGAGTATGTGTGGGTATTTGGCATTTTGTCAAAGGTCAGACTGGATAAAATGTTTATTTCTGTCCTCCTGGACTCCTTTTCTCCCAAGTGAATAAATGTTATACCACGGCTGGTCCAGCTCATTCCCAAATTGTTTATATTCTTAAACTATTCCTCCTGGTGTAATAACAGTGAATGTCAGGCTTGTATGACGACAACAGCCACTTGTAAGAGGTTACATTCCAAACAAATCTTATTACATTTCACCAGAAAAATGTCAATTTAATTTAAAAACACCATGCTCAAAAAAGTCAGTGTTTTGACTTCTTCTGTTTCCTCATGAGGGATGGTGGCAACTTTCTCAGATTTACAGATTAACATCAGTTCCATGCAGGATTGAAGTGTAGAGGTGGGATAGATAAGTAAATTCCTCAAAGAGGGGTTGGGTTTACTCCCCACAACACCCCTAGTTCCATGAAATATGTAGAGGCATATATAATAATATAGTGGTATTTTCTTGAGTAATGGAGGGGGCCACACAGCAGCAGAGGATATGGAGAACAAGGAGTCTAAATATCGCTCCAGAAATACTCTAGAAATGAAGGGAACACAGCCAGCTTCTTGCTGCAGTACAGATGAAAGGCGAGGAATCTTCTAAAGTTACACTGTCATGTGACTATTTCAGAGCAAAGTCCAGGTATCTGCTTTGAATAGACGCCATGAAGAAGTTTGTCTTTCTTGCATACCTAAAGTCTTACTAATACTGCAGTAGGCACAGCATGTGCTTTTCAGTGGAAGCCAAGGCGAACATCAAATCCAAGAATACCACGTGAATATTTGTGTCCTCTCCAAGTTGCATTGAGCAGAGCAAACTTTTCAACATCGTGAGCCGAGAGAAGACTCTGTACAGTTAGAGAACAGCTCTCGTGTTCTTCTGTTGTCAGAGTATACAGAGTATATTATCGCACATCGATTGTGTCAAACACATAGAGATCCACACTGAACACATCAAAGATGAACTCATCTTGTAACATCACAAAGTAACGGACAGTCCTTTGTTTCTTGGTGCAGCACATACAGGGACTAATGAGCATTTACTCTAATGTTATGGATACTGATATTGCTTACACCATGCAAATACATTGATAAAATATGTAAGCATTACATGCCGGATTGATAAGACCTTCAAACTGAGCAGTGCGTATGAAAGCATAATACACAGAGCCCAAAGGAATTATCCCAGTTTTCAGTTTTGTCTCCTCTGACTAAGACAAATAACTTTCCAACACTGGAGCCGACCTCTGTGATCTCTTTTCCCTGCTGGAGCAAGTAACATTAGGAGCTAGTTATAACAGCTAACTTATTAAAAAGCAGAGATCCAATTATGAGCTCTAGCCACAGAAGTGAAACTCATGACCCAGCAGAATCCAATGCCCACCGTCCAATTTAAGTGTAAATGTTTGCACTGAGAAACCGTGTTCTTCTGCACCTTTTGTAATTATACAACACGAACATAAACATAACGGGGAAAAAGACACAGTTTCATATCAGCTAGGTTTCATTCTGCTTATTCAATATGGTCCGGTGTGACTCATTATCAGACAAGAGCTAACAGGTCTTGCGAAAGCATGCATCTACATCACCATGAATCTTGAATCACATCTTTCCCTTCTCTGCCATGCAAATACAATCTGCACCTTCCTGCCGGGACTCTTAAAGTTAAAGGTAGAGGAAAATTGGTCTGTGAGCTCCCGCTGAACTGGGATTGAAAAGAAATATCATTTGCAATAATCCATCATTATCGCTCAATGTCAGCTGCTCTCGTTCGCTGTGTCTGTAAACACCCTCCGCAAAGTTGGAGAACAAAGCTCGCCGCCTCATATGAAAGCAAAATGCCTCGTCATGTTGGAGGTGCCTCTGACCTTGCAGGGAAAAGTATTTAGTGAACGTTTGTCACCAACACATTATTATGGGCTTTTGCTGATGAAACAGCAACAGTCGATGGGCACAGTTTTGTCAAATTTAATCAGAACTGGACTAGATATGAAGCTTAATGACTCTGTTTGGCCTTACATTTGTCTATAAGGGGTCCCAGGTGCCACCTCTCAAACAGTTTCCCTGTCCTGCCTGACCTTCGAACTGCGGTGTCTCCTGCTGCCAGAACACAACAAATAATTTGCTCGCCAGAGACCAACTATCCATTCTGTTTGTTTGCTTTGCTGTCATCTGCAGCCAGTCTGACCCCCTCCCATACACACACAAGGCATCAGCCACTCAACTAGCCCGCGCTGGTTACCACAGCAACCAAGAACCTAGACTTATTTCCTAGCTTTAGTTCTTTGACCAGCAAAAAAAAAAATAAAATCCATTCATTTTGGTTGAGGAGAGAAATGCATTGCACTGAATCTCAAGCTCTCAAACTGTGATCCGGTAATAACCAGATGGCAGAGACTGCTGTTTCTCCAAATGACCATCAAATGAGAAAACAACACATTGTGCAATGAAGAACTCCATTTCAGTTTGGGTCATTTCACTGCTGAGATGAAAAGGATATTAGTAAATTCACATTTTAGATGGCAGCATTTTCAGAAAGGGTATTTATGAATTCTGGATGTTTTTTTTTTGTGTGTGTGAGGGTCCCACTGCTGACCTCCTCCTTGCACAACACTGAGATTTCACATCCTAAAAAAACAAAACAGAAAGCCAAGTATCTAATGTTTAACGCACAAATATATCTCGTATTTAAGTGCCCCCAAGTGCGACATGGAGGAGGCCCTATTTTTCACTGTCTTGTCTTTCATTTCATATTGCTGCATTTCAGCAAGCTTTGTGACAAAAATGTATGTCCTGCCTCATTGTCAAATAAAGGAAATGCATTTTGAATTTGAGCAAAAAGGATGAAATAATCTGCACATGGAGTCCAACACACACACACAGTGTGTCTGCTGCATTAGTCACTTTACATCCCAGTGGCGAAGTTTCACTGCGTACAGATGTCTGATGCAAAAGGAACATTCAAACCATGTGGCTATACAAGCCAAATTTTCTACTTCCTGTAGAATACCCTGACTGGTCTGGGGTTCAGAGAAACACTGTGGTTGCCTGCTCAGCGAGCCTAGTGGGTGTAGTGTGGCCAATGCTACTGAAAGTAGCAGCATCTGCCACAAAGACATGCAGTAACACTAGCCACAGGCATGGTAACTGCAGCCCGTGACCCATAAATGTAAGACCATTGTCCACTGCCACAGTACTAACTGAAATGTTCTGTCTCTGCTTCTGTGTCTCTTTCAGTCTGTGTAATTACAGCTTCACCCTCCACAGTAATTAGGGACTATTTCAACAAGGATGTGGAATGTCTCCATCTATTTTTCCCTCTCTTCATCTCCTTCTCTCTTCCACCCCCACAATAAAGCATTTTAAAGGTTTTCTCTATAAAGCAAAGAACATCCTCGTGTATGCTGTTTATTTTTTGCAACGAATATTTTGGACAATGGCCATGTTAACAAGGTGACTTCAAAAATCAACCTTTTTTTTTTTTTTTTCCTGTCAGCAATGGCTTACGAAGCTTCTTTGCAGTCAATACAGCGCAGCCTTGGATTTAGCACTGAACATCTCCAGTCTCTGTCCTTGAAAAAAAAAAAAAAAAAAAGCAGTGATGAGTAAAAGAAAAGAGAGAATGTCTCTAAACCATCCGCCCCCGGACGTGCAGAGAAGGTGGGTGTGTGGAGCAATAGTCCTCTCTCTGCATCGCAGTCAAAGGCACAGGGAACAAATCTGCCGTTCCACAGGCAATGAATGTTATGATATCTCCTGCAGTGCATAATGCAATCTTTTCAAGGCCCCCGGGCACCAGCAGGCATAAACTTGTTGAAACACTATATTCGGGAGGCAGATGTTCAGGAGTTGAAGTCATTTTAAACGGCATTAAATTGCACATTATAAAGGCAAGTGGCGCCTGATGTGATATACTGCTGGAAAAAGGGTAAACAGTGATGGGTGGCGTCGTCATTCAAGTCACTCCAGACGACTTCTCAATGCAAAACCACAGGGACTAAATATGGCACTGTATACAAAGCAGAAAGGGCTGGTTTACTCTGGTCCGCTCACGGGCCTTTCATGAAGCATTCTTCATCAATTACGACAGGTTCAACGTCTCCCTTTTATCTCTTTCCTGAAACAAACTGCGTAACCTCCCCTTCTCCGTCGTCTTTCCTCCCTCTTACTTGCCTTTCGCCAGCCCTTCACCAACTGCAAGTCTTTTAGCACAATGATATGACAGAAACACATAAGAATAATGGCACGTTGTTGCTAAGAGACCACCTGTTCAGATCTCCCACATGAGACTGTGGTGAAACTGTAGTCCTCTTATCATTATCAGAATATCATTCATTGGAGTGAAGTGAATGTCACGACAATATTGGAACTGAAAGAGAAACCGATTATATAACCAGATGTCTTTTAGGCAGATAAAAAAAAAGAAGCTGCACTTCAGATCAGGGGTTTCTGTCAAACAGCGTATCAGACTCATGACACAATGAAGATCCTAGAACCAGAGAGTATTGAGTATCACACTTGATCCAGTTAAACGTCAAACAGCTACTTTGCCTCCCTCATAACAACCATTTGAGAAAATGACATTCCCTGTTTTTCAGTCTGTGTTGACAATTAGGGAGTGGTGCTGCATGGGAAAATGAGTGTTTAGTCCTGAGGGCTGGTAGAGACGAGACACACCCTTCTATTCCCTTACCTGCCAGGGTGTGTTCAAAACCTGCAACACATGCACCAGGCACAACACTTCCTATAACAAAGCCTCTGAATAAATAATAAGTAAAAGTCATATTGTGCTAGAGGGTGTGTTCAACCACTTCTCTTCCATTTAACCTCCCAGCACCTTTTAACTCTTTAGGATAAAAGTTGAGGTGATTAAAAGTGTTTCATTACGGACTGATTTAACACACACAGCCCCATTCTTCTTTAGCCTACTGTATATCTGACTAATCTGTTTGTTCACTTCAGTTTGCCCCCCCCCCGCCCTCAAGGCCAGGTTGGCGCTCAGACTTCATCCATCGGCATCTTAAGAGGCTTGACCCTGGGGCACAGACACCAGGCAACACGGCCAGCTGGTGGAGATGCGCGCACACATGCACACACACGCAAGTGTCGAGTGTAAGTCTTAAGTATCTGTCTCACCCTGTCAGCGCGGGAATGACTAGATGCCTATTGCCACGACTGGAATTGCCCATCTACGTGAGGGAGGAGAATGGAAGTGAGTCAGAGAGGATCACGCTGGGATTGCTGGGTTTAGAGGGTTGACTCCCCTGTTGATTAAGATAAAGTCATGTCAAAAAATCTAAGGAGTGCCTCTGGCCTATACCAAAGGAACAACACTAGCAGAGAGATTCTGAATCTCCTCTCTCGCTTTCACAGTGCCTCCAGTCCCAGCCCTGTTAAACACACACACTCAACTGGGCTAACATGAGTCAGAGCAGCGCAGTTACCCCCCTCCACTCCCCTGCGATTACTCAGTATCTGCCCAGCTGCTGGCTGCAATGACTTTGCAGCCACCGTATGTTTTTTACATCTCATTTTCCTCTGGAGATGTGTGCTGGCATACAGAGCAGACAAACACAATTACCGTCTACAGAGGCATTCAAATGTGTATCGAGGAGAGAAATGAGGGCAGTGGAAGTTAAAGTCTCATTAATTTTTTTTTCCCCAAAAGTTAATGTTACATGACTTGTCTGTTGGAGCTTTTCCAAAACTTAGAGGTGCACAAAAGTCTCCATGTTTAATCAACCGTGCAAAACAATTAGTAAGGGCATTATAAAAAAGGGTAATAAACTAGAAAAAGTCAAAAGACGCCACACAGTGAACACAACAACTGTCATTAAGTCTCACT
This sequence comes from Larimichthys crocea, assembly GCF_000972845.2. Taxonomy (NCBI): domain Eukaryota; kingdom Metazoa; phylum Chordata; class Actinopteri; family Sciaenidae; genus Larimichthys; species Larimichthys crocea. The sequence goes on along the minus strand of NC_040022.1, from coordinate 26,147,989 downwards.
CTGCACTGTGGTAAGTGTGTGCCCTGCTGTCTGTGCCACTAATGATGGGGTGAACTCAGTTCACGTCTCTGTTTACTTTAGGACTTTAGGAAATTTTACATCTTATATGAGTCATATCATTTTTTTTGTTACTAATATTAGACAACAAGCCTTTCGGCCTCACTGCCCTCCCATGAAATTAAAGTTGACAGTCTGTACTTTAGACTCAGAGAATGTGTCATTTAGCATCCAAACTAATAGCAGCAGAAATCAGTGACCAAACATGCAGGCTACCACCTATCCCTACAGTAAAATGCAATCACTCAAGTGTAGTTTTGGTGGCTTAAACGCCTAAAGACATGCAGCGCACTGTGAAAGACTGATGCTTTTCATCGCCGAGTCAAAATGAACCCATCTTTTGAAATATTAAAGCGCAAGAAACTTGCTTTACACTCCGAGGGGAAAATAAGCAGTGACTACAGATAACACTCTCTGTGACCTTCCTAGCTTTTACCATGAGGTCTGATCCCCAGTGTGGAAGATGGACTTGGTTTCTTCACTCCACTGCCCATCAGCCTTCCTGGCTGTCAGAAGTCTGACGGGATGCTTTCACCCCAGAGACCGAGCCCCTCACTGCAGGCCTTGCACTTTAATGAGTAAGATCTATCTATGTATGGACCCTGTTCTCCCTAAGGGTTCAGGATCCAGTAGGTGTCTATTGATTAACCCACATCAGTAGGTGTAAACATTTAGACAAGCCCCTAACAGAGCATAACATAAAATTCAGGATGAGAAGGTAGGCTGTGTGACCAATTCAAAACAGAAATAGCCACCTGAAACATTTACTTTCCCTTGCTGACTCTAAAAGAAGCACCAGTCAGTCTCTGCTCATCTGACCTCCTTTTTGATAAATGTCTAGTCCCTACAGGAGAACAAGCAGCTACCCTCTACCCGTTTTGGGCCTTCTGTTAGGGGAAATACAGCTGGCGGAGGGCACAGGAGGGCAGTTGAAAGTAGGGTAACATCTGAGGGCTATTACAGGTAAATAATGACTGGGAATATATTGAAAGAGACATTTTTGATGATCAGTAAGCTATCATCGAAAGAAACAGGGTGTGTTTGCTGTGAACCAAAGCTCAGCGTAAGTTATCAAATCACATAGAAATGTGCTGAAATGAAATTCGTTGATTAATGGATTAATTAACCAGCAGCCATTTTCATAATCAATTAAACATTTCAGTCGGTGGATCAACCAACAATGAAAAGTATCGGTGGTTAATAAATGACCCACATTAAACCTCCATTATGGGCTTCTCTTTATTTTTTTGAAACGTTGCAAGTTTAATGCACTTTGGTTTGGAGCTATCGGTTGGATAAAACAAGAAATCTGACATTTTTTTATTACCCCTCTCTCGCCATTTCACAGCCCCAAAATGTCTAATACATTAGAAAATTTGGGAGAATATATATATATATTTATATATATATATATATATAAACAATCAAGAGCTACATCCAATAAAATAATCCTTAGATGCAGCCCAGCAAGCATTCATTACCAAATCTTTGTTCCCTGCTTAACAAATGCATGGAAAGGTTTCACACAGTGTTTTATGTAGAACAGGTTTGAATGTTGAAATCCCTATAGGGCAAATGTTTACTTGTTGCAACAGATAAGCCCAACCTTCTCTGCCCGTCAAACACTCACTTCTGGAATGTCCCTCATTCAGCAAATAAACTGGGCTTTAGAAATAGACTGGAATATCTATCACTACGTGGACTATAGGAATACATACATACAATACATGGACCAATAGAGTGAGTGAGTGAGTGAGTGAGTGACTTTGATTTTTTGATGAGGTGTTACCTTATCATCCAACCTGGTGTCGAGCAAATATACATGGAGGTGGAAGACAGCCTTTTCTTCAAACTGATTTAAAAAAAAATCAACAACTGAGCTACTGCGCCTCTCCCTAAAGAGATTAACGAAGAAATCAAACCCAAGGCTTATGAATGCGTCTCAACAAATAAATACTAAAGTCTGTGGAATTACACCGTGCGCCTGACAGCTGAAACCATATCATCATATGCGCCTCAAAAACTTTATTCATTAGTTCAACCTTACCTTATAGACATTTTCCGTCAAGCGGTGAACCTCGTCGGTGCGAGACATCGTGAAATCTTCAGCCAGGACCATAAACGTTTTTTTTTTCCTTGAGACGTGTATCCACGTAAAAGCAGTGAGGGGGGGGGTTTAAAAAAAAAAAAAAAAAAAAAAAAGGGCTAAACACACGAGTTTGATCGAACAATAGGCGAGGCAATGCGCCCGTGGGAGAGAGTGAGACGCTGCTGCGCTCCCGAAACCGCACTTCAACTGAACGCACCTTCCCTCTCCACAGCTGACAGCCCGCTGCTGCCTTCACGGACCTCTCGAAACGTTTTGGGGTTTTTTTTCTCGCAGACGCACCCCGAAAGCGCTTCAAAATAAAGTGGAACCATGAAAAAAGGACGTACATATAACATGCATGTGGATAAAAACAGACGGTGCACCGTCGTATATTAAAAATATATAAGCTAATTGATATAACTGATAATAAAAAAAAAAATAGAAAAATGTAAAAAAAAAGGTGATTGTTAAGGATTTAATCAAAGCAGCATTATAATAACGACCAGTGCTATTTAATAAAATCACTAACATGGTTTCCACACAGAGCGTTTGTTCGCCACACACACCTCACATTTCACATTTCCTACAACCTCATAACGCAGCACCAGCTTGTCAAAGTGCAGGTTTAGTGCCCGCCTCCCATATTTCTGTACCAACTGAGCTCCAGCATTCCTATAATATCTAGAGCAGAGGCGCATTATTGGTTGTTATCTACAAAATAAAATAAAAAAAGTGCCATATTTAAGTAATGTTCCTGAACTGAATATATGTGCCTGTTTACACTGACACTACTCATGTTGTGTGTTCTGATGAGCTTAAAAGACACATCTAGAATTATTACATTTGCATCCATGTGAAACAGCCTTTAGACACATTTTGTTTTCTGCCTGCCTGTTAAAGCCTTTGTGTGCACACTGCTGCTGCTGTCATATGAGTAACCTGCAAAATGATGTGCAGCACATCAAGTTTGTCTTCTTTCTGCTTACAAAAGAAGACTTTAGGTATACGACTGCATTGCATTAGGCTGTATGCAAGTCATACTTACTGACTGTTTTCAGTAACACCATAGGTGATGTTTTCCTCACAGTGGATAATTTGTGCTAGCTTCATTGTACATGCTAATTAGAGTCTAAGTGCCCACTTAGTGTAGGATTGTAAATACTATACTGGCTTTCTTGTCTAAACATCTCCCACATATGAGCAACATGAGCTTTCTACTTTCTGTCAGTAAGTGCACACACACACACACACTTCACTGGTAGGATGTGAATGAAGACACCTGTTTTGTGGACTGTTGAGGAAAAAAAAAAAGTCTAGCAAGGAGTGCCCTCTTCTGGAGAAAATGTGATACACAAACTGAGAATATGAATACAAATATTATGATGCTCCATGACAACAGATCGGCAGAAGAACCTATTTAAATAAATAAACCGGTTTTCATGAAAAGGAAAGACAAGAAAACATATTGTTGCCACAGCCAAGTTTACTATGAAACACAACTGGAATTCATGTGTAAAACATCTAAAAATGTGACCTTTCATTCTGTTACGCCAAAGTCAGACAGAGAAAAGAAGAACATTTCACTTCCTGATTGTGAATACTTCAGAGGAGCCGGAGTACAGACAGCGTTGATCCTATAAAATGTGTGGCGGTGCTCTGATGTCTGCACCTTCACGTACTAACAACTGAGGATGAAACACTGAAATGAACAGAATGTCCATCGGTACAAAGACTCCCGACCACAAATGCAGTCTGTTAAACTGCCAACATCTCCCGGTCTGGTTTGTTCTTTGCTTCTCTCCTCTCTAGAAAAGAAAGTAAAGTAAGTCATAAGTCTGGCACCAATTACAAATGTATACAATGTGTAAGGATAGTTTCGCGGTGTGAATTAATATAAAATAAATCATCCGTACCTGGTTCAGCTTTAACTGCCTCTGGAACTTCCGGTATTGGCTCAGTGGGGACCTCTGGAAGTGCTACATCGTCTCCCTGATTCAGCAGAAGGGACAGAGTGACATTAAGACTTGCAACACTACACTGACAAAAATAGCAGAAAAAATATTTAGCTGGCAAGCTGAAAATATGTTTTACGTTCCTAAAAAGTTTTGCCAGTGCAAGCTTCAGGATTCAGGGGAAATTATCACACATATTTTGGAACATCAGTAGATAAACCGTTAACAGGAACGCAGCATTGCATGCTCCCTTTTTTGTCAAATTGAGAAGAATTACAATTAGAATCTGTGTTCGAGCATGAAGCATGATCATTTGCGTGCGTTATTTATAATAATTAGATCACAAAGGAAGAAAAATCCGCTGAGGGTTTAATTATTATGACTGTTTCAATTATACAGCCTCTTATTAGATATGAATAATGATACAGTGACAGTGCTTCAAACCTTGCTAGAATTGTTTCCTCTCCTCTGTCGGATAAGTCAGAGGACTTGCTCCACTGGAAATGCTAAGCGGCAAAACGTTACACCAACCTTAGTGTGTGTGTGTGTGTTTGTGTGTGTTTGACTATAAGTGTGAAGTGGGGTGTTGCGTGAAAAGAGCATGCATGCTCAACAAACATTGTCTGTATTAACAAAAGGTTAAACACACGGATCGACACCCACCTGAGTGATAGCTTCCAGCTCTGCTAAAACAGCATCCTCGTCCTCCTGCGTCAGAGCTCCGGCCAGCATTTCATCTATTTGCTGTGGGAGCAACAAAAAAATGTGTTTAGCTGACAGCACAGTGACAGCTGAGGCTGTTGCTTGACTTTTAATGTCCTGGAAAATTCAGATTTAAGTAAAGGGGAGGAAGACGAATTTAGATCTTTAATAAAAGTAGTAATGAAATGACAAAACACTTGGTTAAGTAAAAGTCCTGCATTTAAAAACAGGTCAAAGTACAGACTTATGATTAAACATATTAAAAAGGTAAAGTACTCATGATGTAGGGAAGTTGCCCCTGTAAGTGTTTAATTATCATGATGAATATGAATAATTCTGATGCATTAATATGTGAGTAGCGTCATAATTTGTCAAAGTGGAGCTCATTTTAACTCATGTCTTTATTGTTAGTAACTGATCACATGTTTTAAAAAAGTCATTTCAGTTATCAAGTACATGCAGTGGAGTCAAAAAGTAACAACATTTTTCCCTAATATGTGGTGGATTGAAGTATAAAGTAGCATATAATAGAAATACTCAAGTAACTACCTCAAAATCAGACCTTATTACAGCAAATAGAAGTAAAGGATTAAATGTATACCTTCCACCTGTTTTATAAACAGGTACTGGAAAACACTCATCCCCTGCATGAGACTGTGGGGGCCTTAAGCAGCTTCTTCAGTAACTGACTTGTACTCCAAACACTTAAGGAGGAGTGCTACTACAGCTGTCAGACTCTTTAACACCAGCATGACTTACTGTAATGACCTCTACACATTTCTTATTTATGTTGTGTATTTCTTATCCACACGACGATGACAAGCGACTTTCCCCAGTGTGGTATCATTAAAGTCTATCTTCTCTTATCTTGTCTTTAAAAGTAGAAATAGCTCCGTACAGATTTACATGACATGACATCAAACAGACGTTTACCCTTTGATATTCAATCGACTCCTGGGTCTCATCCAGGATCCTCTCCACATCTTCAACCGACATGATCTGTCATGAAAAAGGAAGCGCGTATTACAAGGAGAAAAGGGTCGGATGGGAAGTGTTTTGCACATAATGCTGTCCGTCTTGTGAGTTTTCCGAACGGGATCTGCTGCAACTGTATCCAAGGATGTGCAGCAGTCACACCGCCGTAGTCAAGGCTTTGCTACTTAATCCCTTTAATCTTCAAACAATGTGCACCAGCGATGCTAACACGAAACACAGGCTTTCTCTGTGCTCAATCCTCCTCCGAGGATCATATTATAGAAAGTATGCTTATGAGTGAAAACTCTGACATTGTTCAAGTGTTCACTCACATGTCTAAAGCTTAAAGGGGTATTATTGTTACATGGATGTGAAAGGCATATTTCCAAACACAAAAGGCAGGGAGAAACCATAAAAGCATGCGTACCTCATGCATACTCTTCAGACAATCGTTGCCAACTTTGAGCCCCTCGATGACTTTCATCTCAATTTGCATGAACTCGATATCTTGAACCTGTTGACAAATATTAGCATGACAAATTCAAATTACAACACCAATAAGTGTTGAAAGTAAGTTTGAATTAGAGACAGCCATATCCTGTAAAAAAAAAAAATGTTTTGCAGCTCAGACTTTCCAGAAAATCTGTTTGATTGAATTTTATAGCACAGAGGAAGATTACAGCACAAAGCAGGGAGAGATGAGAAATTAAACTACAGTTTTAGATTGTGGAAATAAGCAGATTTTGGGAGGATTTTTTATCTTTTCATACAAATCCATCATATCAAATTGAACCCTGTGAAAAAAAAAAACATGATTGCATCAAAATAATGCAATCTCACAAAACCTACCATGCGCTCCAGGTTTGAAATCTGACTTTCCGTCTTGTCTAGTAGCTGATCCTGATATCGCTTTTTCTTAAGAAGCAGCAGTGCTTTTCTGCAACAACAAATAAGAATTTAAAAAAAAAAGTAACACAGCAAAGAGTATGGCGTTTCTAAAAGTGTTCATGAAACAGTCAAACGATGCAGACGGGCTCGCTGAGGGGTCTGCACCTCAGGAAATTTCAATATTTGTGTGAATCTCTGCATGCAAGTCGTAACTGTAGGACACAGCAGATCAGCACATCAGTGAAAGCACAATATTTTCTGACAGTAAGCTGCACTTTGGAACATATGCATCATTTTTAAGATAAGATAAGATAAGATAAGATAAGATAATACTTTATTGATCCCACAACGGGGAAATTCACTTATTACAGCAGCGAAAAATAGAAACCAAGGAGGGAAACACAAATGTACATATTTACAAAAAGTACTAGAGTATAATGTGCAGATTTACAAAAAGTACTAGAGTATAATGTGCAGATTTACAAAAAGTACTATTTACAAAAAGTACTAAACATCATTCATAACAGCTATTTGTATAAAAACTGTATTTATTTAGCGCCTTAATCCCTTCATTTAAATGCATAAGAGGTTAACTTTAATCTTAATCCCTTCATTTAAATGCATAAGAGGTTAACTTTAATGCATGTTCACTATGTTGCAGGTTCATTTGAATGAATGCTTGGATTTCCCTTTAATCAATAAAGGATCTATCTGATCTGAACAAATCTCTTCGTGCTTACTCCTTCTTGCCATCTTTCAGCAGCTGCTTCGCCAGCAGTCTCTCTTTCTCCAGCTGCAGGGTGATTTTCTTTTGGTACAGCTTCAGCTTATCTCTCTGCTGCTTCAGTTGCTGATGATGGAAACAAAAAAAAACACAAAGTCAGGTGTATTTTAATAAGTAACGACACAGCATACAGTAACATATGAATCCATGTTGAGTAGCTGCACTGGCTCCATGTATCGGGACTAATCTGCAGCCGCTCTCGGCTCACCAAGATGGCTTTGTCTTGCTCCGTCACACGGGAAGGTCGACTCTTTCTCCCAAAAACGTTGCCCATTATTCAGCCACATCCCCTCCACATCCTTCTTCGTCAACACACTAAATATATATATCACAGTCTGCACAACATTGTTTGCCCGAGCACAGGCTAACTGGCTGCCATCATGTCCACTGTTTTTTTTTTTTCGTGTTTTCTACGGCAGGCAAGGAGGGACATACAACCAAGTGTGTTGACATGTCATATCGTGACGTGTCGCGATATATCAGCCTGCTGTCAGCTGTAAATAATAGCACCTGATAGTCAGCATGACCTACAGGATGGACAGCGTGGACGGCTGCTGAGTCTGCCCGGGGTCCAGGATCAGCACCTTGGACAGAGATCACGACGTTTCATGCAAAAAAATATAAATAATAAATAAATAAAATAATAATAATAATGATAAAAAGCTCTGAAAATGACCTGAAGTCAGTTTATTCTAACTGTCATATAATTATTCTGTTGAATTGTACATACAGCAGGTACAATCATATCAAAATAAATGTACCTTACACTTATTTTTCTCCAAAACAATCATATCAAAATAAATGTACCTTACACTTATTTTTCTCCAAAATACAGATAAAAATGTCATATAAATCAGGGTTACACAGCTAGTTAGATGTTTTAACTTATACAATGTTTTTTCCTGTTTATTACATGTCTTGAGGGTACTTCCCTTTATTGCTGTTTTCCTGAGACTGGCAGGGGAAGTAAGGTAAAATTCAGGTTATTAAAAATAGAGGGATTTCAGAACAGAATGAGGCCCAGGGACAGGTCAGGGAGGTGGCATCTAGATTGGGGACAAACTGGCTTCTGATTAGGGGATATGTTGAAGAAAACTGTTTAAATGCATTATATGCAAATTGTCTGTTAACAATTTACGGGGGTTGAGACAGCCCATCTTCAGGAAAATGTATAAGAACCAACTGTCAGCACTCCTCAGAGAGCATTTTTCTCTGTAACCCCTTTAGTGTGTTGCACTGTGAAACGCCCCTCTTGTACAAGAACAATAAATTCAACTTAAACTTTAAAATTCCCGTAACAAAATGTAAAATAGTATAGCAACAAGAATAGCAAATGCAAGAAATCATAATGGTGATTATGTTGGTAATGTGAGTCAATTTGTAAATAACTACTACTACAAATAACAATCATAATCATCATCATCATCATCATTATCATCATTTAATCATGGAAACAGTGGTTGGGTGTGGTTGCAGGTTTAAAAGAGAAAAACAGGATTGAAACTTCAAACAATGGCGAATCTGAGCTGTCTGAGGAGCAGGGCTGGAAAAACACCTCTGTGTTGAAAACACACAGGGAGCTATTAACTATTTAACCATTTAGAAGCACATATAGGGCAACTCATTTTCTAGCAGGGCAGCCTATGTGGCACTGCAGCTGTGTTTTCACCTGAGAGGGCACCCAGGAGGACACTTTATTACATTTTCTTGCACACTGGGGAACCATAGAGGATGCTTTATCATGTTTTATCCACCATTGGGGTATCTAAGAGGGCACTTGTGCTGGGGTTTTTTTCCAAGCAGAGAGGATATGTGTTTCAGCTTTGTGTTAGAGTTACACTTTAATTTGGTGACCAAAACATAGCACAGCCTGCTCCCTTTGCGAGCTGTCGTTGCTAATATATTTTTAAGACAAATGAGAGACACATTTTTAAATTAATTTTTTAGATTTATGGTACTGTCTGAGGATATTTCCCAGTGTGACATCATCAGGTGCGGGACACTCAAATCCCAATAAACCCAATCCCATTATTATATGTCATTCATGTCAGCGTTAGAGTAAAATAAATCGAAATCGTAGTAAACGAAAAACACCACAACAACACACACACGTCTGAATACATCATTTATGGTCAAACATTAGTTTAGTTTGATACATTATCCAACACAGAAAACAGAATACAGCAGATGGCTCCAACACTGAAGAGAATCATTTCTCTTTCACAAGATACTGGGGGTACATTTTTGCATTTCTTGTTTTACCAGCTGTGGCACCGCACAGCAAGATATACGAGGACGTGAATTAAATTCCATTCTGTTGTGTTCATCTAATCCAGGGGAATCCTTTCACATGCAACTGCTATACAGTCTCCAAATGTGGCAAAATCCTCAGCTATGACTCATCCCTGATCAGCAGGTCATACATTTCAATTCAGTATTATGACAAGAACAAAGAGATACTTAGACCTGTGGCAGTTGCATACCTGGAAAGAGAAAAGTAAAATTGATCATCTACTTAGTAGTATCTTTGGCTCTTCACAACAAACTACAATATTTGGTATGGTTTTCACAGACACTGATAAGTTGTTATTATTTACAAAAGTGAAAACATGGTGTTTTATTTCATATAGCACCAATAAAACTACACAAAATGCTTAAAATGATACAGTTAAATTACTGCAAAAGAGTAGGAATTGTTGCAAAAAAAATCTAACTGCCATGATTCACTGCCACTTCACATCAAAATACTGACAGTATTGCTGATCATATTCATGCAGGCCACCAGAATAACAGGAAAAAGCTAAAAAAAAACCTAAAAAAAAACATTTTCAGTTCAAAGGCTCTTGATTTGGCTCATAGAAACGCATGTTTCCATACGTAACAACAAGATCAACAACAGTCTTGAGGTGAACCTGTACAGGCCGTCTCTGTTCAAAACTGCATGCAGGGCTTTCAGAGCACTGCATTGGTGTGTAACTGAGGTAATTGTCTCATATGGCCTGCTTTCATGTCTCAGATTGGGACAGCCGTCTGTAGCTTCCCGTAAACAGGATGCCATGAAGTCAGCATCCTTGGTAAGAGCCCAGAGTTTTTCAGACAGTGCATCAGGGAACAGGGAGCAGGCTACACCTGGAAGTCAGTCCCAAAGTGTCTGATCTGGGCATCAGTCATAGATAGATAGGTGGTCCTCATACTGGGCGAATACTGCAAGGGAAATTATTGAAAAACACAACTTAGTACATTTGCATTCAAATGACAGCATCCTTAAATATTAAATTATACTTTCAAATGAAGCGATCTAAATTCAGGGAGTATTTCATTTGATGATGAGCTGCTCTTTAATTAGGAGGTTGTGGAATCAGGGTTTAGTACTTTAATGTAGCAAGGAGCAGGCAAAGAGCAAACAGAGGGCAAGAGTCAGGGGTCACAGAATAAGTTACACTCACATGTAACACTCTGTGGATAAAACAGTGCCAGGAGTTCAAACAGCTGAGATACTGTATGGAGCTTTAAGGGGGAGCTTTGAGTTATAGGTTGAAGTACTCTGCACAGCAAGCGTTGTTACAGAGGTACCTCCACAGTGTGTTTCAAGGAGTGGAATAAAAATGAAATCAGACAAATCAGGAAGATGTTAGACAACAACAACAAAACAAAAACTTACGGTTTTTAAAAGTCTGAATTAAAAACAAAATGAAAATAACAAAATGGTTAGTTACAAAAACACTGGTTAAAAGTTAGCAGTTCGTACCTCATTGAGGAAACCATGCATTGTAGAGCTTATTCACAATAAATACACACAAAATAATAATAATAATAATAATAATAATAAAAGATAAAAAACTACACATATTTTCATTTTTAGATTCATATACTGCAGTATTGTTAGCCTGATACAAATGTCTTTTCTAAAGCATCTCTGTTACACGATCAAATAAAGTAAAAAAACGTCATAAAAAAAGTTATTTTCTGTTAAAAATTTATCTCACAGAGACAAACTGAAAGTTTAATTATTGGTCTACATTCTCTCCATCTCTCCCTCAAATGCTGTTTCAAGTCTTTGGTGCACTGCAGATGCAGTTCAAGCACTGAGCCGCACAGCCTCGCAAACTGAAAACTTAAATAGAAAAGAAACTTTACCTAAAAGAAACTTTAACTGTGGATTTACCAGGGTTATCTATTATGTGGCTACAGCTCTGGAGACACACCACACGCTGATAAACTATGAGTTATACCACTGAAACTAGAGACCTGCAATGCCTTTATTCAAAAGAAACCCCATGGTTATTTCATGTATATGTAAAATGTCTTAAGCATTACTTTGAAAGAATTATTAATGCAATCTAGTGAGAAAGACATAAAGAGAGAATGTGTCTTTGCATACGGAGATGAGTGCACTTTAGTGGATGGCCAGCAGAGAGCAGTCTTCCATCACTTGCAAAGCAACATCTCCCACCTCACTAAGCGTTGATAGTGTCAGTTTCTATACAGTGTATATGTACTGTTATGTTCATAGTGCAACATGCTTTCTGCTCAGTAGTGTTGAGGTCAGTGGTGCCATCAGCCTCATCACACTAGAGACACTAGAGCCTCATAGGGCCAACGCACCGATGGAGGTGGAGATCCTCTCCCTATCAGTGGCGCGTTCTCATATCGAGGACTCCCTCCAAACAGCATGGATTGATTCCTGCGACAGACAGGGAGAGAAAGGTGGTAAGAGATGAAACACACACATACTATACTGTCACCACCTATTGATCTTACATGTATTCAGGAGGAGGAACGACATTAGAAGCAGATTGCGGAGGTGGATGAAGGCTGGCCTGGCTACCGAGACTGCTGGTATAGCTACAGAAACTGTGGATGTTAGACCTTCTGGGGTTGTAGGACATCCGGCGTGCTTGGGGGTTGAACGGGTCCTCCTCATCTATGTCGTCATACTCTCTGTCCCTGAGTGAAAGTAACAACGCGCAACACACAAAGACAGAGAACAGAGAGAGTGCATGCGTTAACACTTTGCAGGAGTACAGGGAGTACATAATGGGATAAAGGGGTTGCTTGGTGCTGACCTGCTGCCCATTAGTGTCCACACTCTGAAAACCGCACACAACATGACAGAGAGTGCGCAGGCAGCCAGGAGAGAAAACAAAGAGAGGTAGAGGAGCCCTTCCACCCCATCATAGCACACACCCATTAAGGCATCCAGGTAGTCCTAGAAGAATAGTCAGGAATATAAATTGATGTACACACATACGCTACTCTTTATTCCATGCACACTTTCAGAATCTGGAGACTGGAGATGCTATTTTTTTAGGGACATTTAATTGACTGTCATTCAGATTCTGGAGGCTAATTTAAACCCACTTCAGAGACAAACCATTTGTGCTCACGCTGCATTAAAAACAAAGACACGTTAGAAAGACACCCTACTTTTTTTTTTTCCTTATATCAATATTAGAAATGATTAGAAATTCTGAAACTTGTCTCCAAATGTGACACTGTCCTGGGAAACAAGAAGTGAACTGGATCGAAAGTGATTAGTTGAAAAGGGCAGACTATAAACAACATTGCTATTCGAACTTTGAGACTCTGTCTGACTGCAGCTGTTGTGAGGGCAGAAAAAGTAACTGCAGCCTTTTACAGCAGAGATAGTGTCCGGAATGCAGAGCCCTGATTTCCACACACACACACACACAAACGCAATGTTGTCTTTTTGCATGCTGAGGTCCTCATGTTACTTTGATGACACGCACGTTACGGATGCATTCTTTGTTTGCTTTGCTTGTTACATTTGAGTAGCAACTAACAAGCCTCTGAGAACAGACTTGACATTTGTGTGGCAGTGGTGTGTTTCAACAGCATATTAGAGGCTCTTTACGCAGTCCCCCACCCTCCACCTTAACTTATCTCTTCGCTTTTGATAAAAATGACACAGGCTCTATTGATCTAAAAGCGGATGTTACCATGATAGCAGCATGAAAGACTCATTTCTGAGATATCTTATTCTCTTAACAGCTAAAAACTGACAATCTGAACCCTGCAAAAGCAAAGTTAGACATTAAAGTGAGGAAAGCTGGGGGTGGTGAATAGAGCCTGTCTACCAGACAGAGTGTACCAGCAATTGCAGTGGTGTATCTAAACATGTCAGTCTATGAAAAAGTACAAAGAGATAAGGGTTGAGAACCAGTCAGGTCGGTCTTCTAAGTGGCTTTGAGCTATACTACAAAGCAGAGCCGATTAAAACCTGTCCTGGAACCTGACCTTACCTTATGTAGCCCGCGGCAGTCGAGCAAGACTGTTAGCTGGTGTACACTGAACTCGGTGGAGTTCAAAAGTCGCTGGATCCCCAAAAGGTCTCTCTGTATAACAAGGTATAAAAGAAAGGAGAGAATAATATACACTTTTCTATAGTCTGGTGTAATAGTCTGTCAGTCAGCCACTTACCTCAGCAGTGGGAAAGAAAGGAACAGAGAACTGTAACAAGCCTTGGATCTGGATTTGCATGGTGGTCAGAGAACGTTGGCAGATTGTCAAAGACTGTGAATACATAATCATCCAGCGCCATCACACACACACACACACACACAAACAAAGAGAGGATCACATTAAAAAGAGCATTGTTTGGAAGCTGCATGTCAACAAGTAATTTGGTGTTAAAGAATGCCTCATAATGCGCTTAACAAGAGGACACACTTCTTTCCAGACAGATAGGCCCAGATTATCCTCCACCACCAACCGTCTCGCCCACCAGTCACTGTCCCTCCACCCATTCCCACCAACTAATCTCAAGCTCAAACAAAAGAGCAATATTTATATCAACTGGGCCATCAGAGAAAACATTATCCTTGCTCAGGAAGCATCATTTTAATCCCAAAATGAATGCTGCAATGATAACTAAGCATGTGGGTTTTTAATAATTATTGCTAGTGGATTTATCCTCCATGAATCCCCTCAATACGTGCCACACATATCTTGTGTGCTGCTTGTGAAAAAAAAACAACAACTATACAAGTACTATAATACATAAGAGGTAGTCGGATCACACGGGCTTAAATTGCATGATGCAAGCCTTTTACTGTGGTGTGAAGGTGGAGTATTACTCAAGAAATGAAAAACCTTCTTGTTGGTAGGTGGGCAAAAGGTTCAGTGACAGATTAAGTGATCATGGAGGCTGACTTCATCATGCTGTTCATGAATTTGTTTACCAGTCACAACCAAACATTACCATCGGGTGGACCCGGTCATGCACGGTAACATGACCTTAAACGGTGTAGTTTAATGCCCTTTGCAAAATGTTCTTTCAGAGTTATTACAACTCGCAGCGCCACCAGATATAAACCAGTTCTCGCGAAGAAATACAATGAGAAATGGAGGTTATGTGTCTAAGTCTGCTGGCCTTGAAAATAAGTGGTTTTCCAGGGCTGTGATGCTCACACTGCACAGCCTATCTCAAGGCGGTTTTCTTGAGTTATTTTTGAGGCCATTTCAAATGTACCTGCATTTCAAGCACCAATACACTTTCTGGAAAATGTGAAGAATCCAAATTCTTCTCTGAAAAGTCATATATGCAAGAAGTGATGGGTGTATGTCTTTAAACAGAAACAGAAATGAATCACCGGCATGAGTTCCTTATGTGCAGTAGCTGCCTTTATGCATGATATATAGTAAACTGAATAAATTACCACAAAAAATGTTGCTATTGTGAATACCCCAAGGCACAGATTACACACATGGTAAAAGATCTGACTCTTTTTTTCTGAGCCCCACATATGAAATGAATATAAAAGGAATTTTCTTTGATCAAAGTTTATCACTTTAAGTAATTAAATTAGTGTTGGAGGCTCATTTTTCAGTCGATTAGGGCCAGATAATGATCTAGCCGCCTGGCATCTAACAGGGGAAAAACTCATTTTAAAATAGCAATACATTTTCCAGTGTGTGAGTCTCGGTACACAACTGCATGTTTAAGCAGACAGGTGAGACTTTGGACAGTTTGTCAATACCTTTTGGAAGGGGTTTGGTAGATTCGGACTGCAGAACAAATAATAGTGTGCAACATCTGGAGGGTGAGAGAAATATGGAGACAAGGAGTCAGATTAGTATTGTGTCTTAATATTCAGTGACAGGGCTGGTATTTGTACAATTCTACCTGTAGATATAAATTACCTGCGCTGACAAAATCCTTGGTTTGGTTAACAATAAATTTGTTTGGAGATACACAAAAGTCACTGGTGCCCTGTAGGGAAACAAAACAAAACACAACGTGAACAAAAACATGCTGTAAACCTCCAAGTATGCAAGACAAAAAAAGCAGTGCAGTATTTATTCAAGCCATGAACTAGATCCAATTTCTTGTGCTGCAGCTGAGTAAAACTGATTTTGCAATGGGCAGTTATTGACAATCTCTCAAGCAACAGAAACTATTTGTTTTACAACATTGTTATCATCCTTTAACTCCAGAGTGAGTGAGCCAGTGAAATGAAAGAGTTCACACAATTACCCTAATAACAGGTGGAATACAGCAGCACACACACACACACACACACACTTAACCAGCACACAGAAAAAACGTGTGGTACACAGCAAAAGATCTCATGCTGTATTAAGCATGTAGAACATGTTGTGTTTTGCTGACCATGGATGGAATCTACAGAATATGTTTATGGTCTTTAGTTCATCCATGAAGTGCTGCTAATGTGAGTGCATAAACAATAAGGGGTAAAGGTTATGCAGTGTCTGTGCACGCAATATCATAAAAAGGCAAAATAACAAAAAAGAAAAAGAAACAACAACAACAACATAACTTAAACAGAATAATTCCGCACACGCATGCATAATTAACAGCCGGGGGAAAATAACAAGCTGCCGTTCAAACTGATCAAGTTCAAAGGGATCAAGAAATCTCGTGTGATGCAGAGTCAAAAATCAAAGCCTAAGTCATTTATTCCTAATAAAGTCTCATGTCCGCTGCTTTTCATGTCTGCTCCAATCAAAAAATATCTTTCTACAGCCTGTCACTGTAAAGCACAGCTCAAAGAGCATCACAGTGAGCAAACCTGCTTCGATCTAACAACGAAGAAAACATGATGAAATACAGCATACACGTTGGAATGCAGGTGTAAAGTAAAACAAGACATACAGTATGGGCCTAGTCTTAATTTTGACTTTCTGTGGTTAAATTTGTATTTATCCCACCTCAATTTTAGATTACCAGCATATCTCTAAAGTCAACTGAGTTGTGACATGTGTTTTTAGCAAAAACCAAAAAACTGTACAGCACTGTTAGGATGTTACCCTTCATCTCTATCTCATTATACTAGCAGGGACATGTTGTTTATGCTTCATCTCATCAAATATGTATAGATTTACGAGCATTTTCTAGGACACCGCCATCATCTACCTTCCTTTCAAGTTGCACCATGTTTTTGCACCGTGCAGCTTTTGAGTAATGTCTTTATACTTTTGCATACTTCGTCGTATTCAAATTCTATTACCGAAGACAGTTCTCTATGATAATCCACTTCTGTGCAGAGGACGGGCCTTCCTATTAATAACTAAGCGGGTATAAGTTATTGAGCAAATCTTCCTCAGCTCGTAACATAACAGTCGGACAGACTGCTAGAGACGAGCTACACTTAAGTCTTTTGGGTAAGCCGGCTGAAGAGGTCAGAGGTTTTAATAGAGGGTCATGTTCTACTATAATGAGCTACGCTAAGCCACAGGCACAGTCCAAGTTATTGGTAATCTGGTTTTACTACTGCAGAGATGCTCTGCTTTCACTGAGAACCACCAGAAATATCTACATTTCACACCCACATAGTTAATTTCAGTTTGAAACCAGCTGTCTTGCCCCCTCTCTCTTCCCCCTGCCTCACTTAAAACAGCTGTCCAGATGTAAAATCCTGTGAGATAATCCACAGATGGGATAATTTACAGAAGGCAAGGGGATCGAAGAGAGATAACAATGGATGTGAGGGATGGAGGAAAGCTGGAAGCATGGGGTTACTCTTTGTACCCCAGACAGTGTTCCTAATGCAGGCTCCATTAAGCCCAGATGTGCTAAACACATGGTGTAAAGACAGGAAGGGAGAACAATCTGTCAGGAACAAGGAGGACATGAGGAAAGAGAAATAAAGCCGAGCACAATGAAGGAGATTTTGAAGAAAGCAGAGCTAGTAATTAATGCTAGAAATAACTCTGTTTACAACGGTGGGGCTAAGGGTTGATTAACCTAAAAGGCCGGGGACGTGTAATCAGCTTAGCTGCATGACTGACCAAAAAAGAAAAGAGCAGAAAGAGCCTGCTGTAAACTAAACACACATGTACAGACACTCTTTAACCAGGAACTATGTCTAAGAACACATGCCTATTGACAGCAATACACTCTAAATACAAGAACCATCAACCATCAACGAGATGTCTATGAGTTCAGTGGGTTCAGAAAGAACCAACCGGCTTTCAAGAGTGACAGAGGGTCCAGTCAAACGCACTTGAATAAATAAATAAAGAAGCAAGTGTGACAAGATTTTTTAAAAAGAAAGATTTTTCTTCAAAACAAAGACAGTGTTTTCTCACCACAGCTGTAGAAGTGCCTGCTCCCAGTGAGGCCCAGCTCAGGATCAGAGACAGCACTACAAAAGCTATGATCCTAGGGGACAACAGCAAAAGGGAGAGAGATGGAGCGAGAGGGTGGGTGACAGGGAGATAGAGACAAAGACACATAGGGAGAAGCAGATGAATCTGTTTGTCTTTGAACCCATGATCTTCAGCCATTTTTCATCTAGTTATTTTGGCTTTTTCAGTGTTTGCTTGGGAGTTGTTCCCTCTCTGCCTGAAGACAGAGAGGCCCAACTCACACTTTACACAGGTCCATCGCAGATTAGATGTTATAGCTGACATTCAATTTATCACCAAGTGATATGAAGATAAATTTAGTCATGACTCCTTGCTGAATTCACTTGTTAGCTCTAGATATATAGAAAAAGGTCGATTCTATTCAGAAATGTGTTTGATTGAGGCAGTCCAACAGAGGCCTTGCAAAGCCACAACTAAAGATAGTACTACTTAAAGTCTGGGGACTTTCCATCTCGGTCTTTTATCTTTTCTGGTCTGCTGGATTCTGAAAACATTTAATTGTCTGCACTTTCTGTCAATCACAGAAGCATTGGCTGTCAATCACTGCGCACCGTGACTGTCAATCAAAAGCTGCCACAAGCTTTAGTTTGACAACCTGTTTTATTCGCGCCCTTTCTGTCTGACAAGAGTTCAACAGGCTCTTAACATTGTGGAGGTGGATTATGAAAAAAAACAAATAAACAAACATTATTCTACTATTACCAACAATTTCTTAGTGACCAAAGGCAAAAGCTTGAGAAAGTGCTATGAATTCGAATAGGACCCATGATGGACGTAAAAAAAAAGAAAAACTCTGCAAAGCGCTTCTGTTTTCAACTCACTCCTCAGACCTTCTTGAAAGCACCAATAAAGTAGCCTGAGAGCACTTAATAATTAGTTAAGGGAGCGGACTCATCCTGCCCGAGCGATCAATAGGCATTAGTGAGACCCATCAGTGAGGGATGTGAAGAGCCATCCTGAGCATCATCTGCTAACACGGACAAGTAGACTGGACCAAATTGGACAAATGGGATGTGAAGTCTGGACTGTGGATTTGCTTGTCAGACATCAGTGTTGGTTTAAATTACTGGTTGCAGTTAAATCAAACTCCTCCTAACCTTTCTTTTTTTGCCCAGAGCTTTGGAGTTTAAACGATGGTTTGGAGAAGAAACTACAGTGGTTTCGATCTAGCTTGAGAATATAAAAATTACACTCCGCATCAGATTGATTGAGTGCAAGCAACTGTATGTGGAAGTAAAAGGCAAGTCACTGAGGAAAGGGCAGAGTCATTGTCAGGGCTATTTGAAGATGTAATACTATCGTTGGTGCTGTTAATGGAGTGACCTATATGGAGCCAGGCTGACTGTCTGTCTGCGGCCAATGAGAACATAGAGGGACCACAATGGGGGGAAAAAAAAGCTTCATAAACAAGATGAAAAGCAAATACCTCCACGTACACACTCGAGATACCTACGTGATAAGCAGCCATCGAGACTGCTTTGCCATCCCTAAGCACATGGCCAAGCAGATGACCAGATCCAGGATCAGAAGCAGCAGATAGGTCAGCCATCTACAAGAGAGGAACGGATGCATCATTATAACAATCCTGATGAATCGCTTTCACTTGCAGGTAGCATACTTCATGCACATGTACAAGCCTCAGGAAATGCTGGCCGAACATATGTTCAGGCGTGAGTGTGTGAGGTCTGTGTATATTAGCATCCTTGTCTCCTAGTTAGAGCCCATCTGTTTTCAGGTAATTTCCAGCCTGTTGGTTTAATAATTCAACACCACAAATCCATAGACATTAATTTTTCAAGCTCTGAAAATGTCCTTCACTGGAATGGCCTACAGTCAGCCAAGGCACTTGGAAGTGTGTGTGCATGTGTGTGTGTGTTCTCACCAACCAAACGTGAAAATACTCGTGAATCATTCTTAACTAGCTCCAGTAGTGTCGTACATTTTGTAGCATTGACCGAAAATAGTTATTCACAATGTTGCACAAACAGGTGAAATGTAAAGATGCCTGCTGTAGCGTATCTGCAGTACTATGGTAAGTCTGTACACCAAGGTCACTAGAGAAATGATTCATTCATTCTATGTGAAAAAGTCTAGAGGTACCTTAATAGATTTTGAAAAAAAAAACTGCACACTGGCTGCATCCATTGCTCGCCAAAGAGGGCATATGGATGAAGAAAAGCACTAAAAGAGACTGTATTTAACTTTATCTGCGTAAACAGAACCGCAGAAATGTTTCTCCAAGCACAGGGATGAATTCAGAAATAGAATAAGAAGGGAAGATATTATATTTCCTTGTTTGAATAACATTGGGTTGGCTATAACATTTGCTGCTCATCAATAAAACCCCTGCCACAGACTGGTCATAGCCCAATGGTTCCATGAAATCCAATCAACACCCATGAGAATGGTGCCAGGATGCACAAAGTAGCAACTGTAGTCCTGAAGAAGATCTGGTGTCAGGATAGGAACAATACACCATGTGGGAATATGTAAACCTGACATTAATGATAGGAATAGGCCAGTGAGTCACTACCAGTGATACAGCTGTGTTTATTTGTGCTCTGTCGTGTCAGGAGTCAGAGACACTTGCTTTCACAAAAGCTGGTTGAAAAAGTATAAAAGAAATTGCACAAACTTATGCAAGTTATATAACAGACAATGAAAGTCTTATTTTATCATTTAGGTTGGGCTTTAGTTTATAGGCATATACATATACAACCATGGCAACCAGCAAGACTTATGACCATGAATTCGCTCTGTGAGAAAAAATGTGCCTAACGTTCCTTATGTAGGAGTCTCCATTTTAACAAATACCAAACATAATAAGGGAATGAATTGAAGACATAAAAGTTAAAGTAATTACTATTGAGCAGATTTAATAATGGAAAGTTTGAACATTTCTAGTTTTAATCAAAACACATTCGGATTATATAAGCAGCTTAATCCAACCAGAACAAGTGTACTTATTGTAATAAAAGCTCACAATGTGAAACTGAAAAACGTTTTAGGTGAGAGGTCTTTAATAAATCTCTTACAAAGGAACAGCAAAACCCTGTGTGACGATGGCTAACAGATACAGATAGTGGTAAACCGGATACAGAGCTGCATCTTCTACTACCTGTCTTGTACATGTAACTGGGGGCTAGATGACTAACACAGCTTCACACAGACACAGGGATAAGACGAAGGGACATGCCATGCAGTGTGTGAAAGGTGTCTGTACTGTACGGATTTGGAGGAAGCAGAACAGGAAGTGTGACATACACATATATGATTAAGAGTTGAACATATTTCAGAATTAGTTGTACGCTTTGCAATCAACTGCTACTGAATCTGCAATACACTGAGACAGACAGGAGTTTGAATTTGATTAGACGACACCGTCAGATCTCCAAAGAAAACGTTCACGCATACATGCATCCAAATTGTGTCTATAATCTATGTAAAAGTATTTTTCAGAAAGCCTTGATCATCTATTGGTACCTCCTTCCAATTTCATCTGAATTCTTCTTACAGTACAGTAATGAACAGTTTGCAAATGTGAAACTTCACATAAAAACACTATGAAGTTTTATGTGCCCAAAAATAAAAAATAAAGCTAGAGAAGCTATCAAATTACACTCACAGTTTGGGGCAGCAGCCATTAGAGCCTCATAAATTAGTACCTCACTCCTGAATTAATGCTGGATATTTTATTCATTTGGACTACTTTGCTGTTGATTGAGTTTGCTATTTTTTTCTCTCTGTTTATTGAATTTCAGTTTCGGCCTCTCAATACTTTTCACAGTTCTCTCTTGAAAAGAACATAGGTCTCAAACAGAGAACCACATCAACATAATAATTGCAATCAATGTGAGCAATGGTCTGCGGTTAAGGAGATCATTTATGGTCCAATAGCCACTCTGCCGTGCATAACATTCTGTGAGAGCAATAAGCGTTAGAGTTCAAACTGCACAGTGGGCAATAAGCTCAATTTCAGCTTTCATTTATTTAACAATCAGGAAAAATAGCTTTTCCGGTCTATGTTCCACAGGGGAGATCAATAAAATCCCATCTGCTCCGTGTCTGGTCTGGATCACTTATAATGCCATTCTGAGCTGCGCGCTTGCTTCATCCACACAAATGAAATAAAATAACGCCAATCACCCCGAGGGAGTAACTAAGGCTCCACCTACCTGTAATACTCAACGGCGGCTGTTTGATCAGCAATGGCTCCCAAGTCAACATTTGCTTTGTTGATATCGGGCAGAGCCGCCAGCTCTCGGATGACATTGTTGACCATCAGCTGCATGAAGCGCAGAGTTTGGAGGTAGTCAGCCCTCGCGGCAAAGATTTCATCCAGCCGTTCCAGGTGCTGTTTGAGTCCAGTTTCCACATGGCCCACGGATCCTGCAATCTATACGATGAAATAAAGATAAGAAGGATGGATGAAATGAATGAAAGAAAAAAGGAAATAGTAGTAAGGGAGATGGGGAGCTGAAGATGAGTGAATGAGAAGACGGAGTCAGAAGGAGACAGGAAGATAAATAAATTGAAAATACAGAGGGAGCACTCCCCAGAGAAAAGATTAACTTTTCTCTTCAAACGTGTGTTTTATTCAGGTAAACAATGTTCGAGTAGAATACTGCTAACAATACCGAGGAGGCCTGTTATCACAGGGGTCTTTGATAGCGAAAAACGAGTGGGAGGAGGCATGATGGAGTAGAGTAAATACATTTTACTTTTCTGTTTGAACAAAAGCAACGTGATCGTATAAACTCATGCACTTTCACAGCATCAATGAAGCTAGAAACAAGTCAATTTTAGCGAGATGCTGACAGGGGGAAATAGTTTCTCTGCCGTAGCCACATTTCACTGAGAATCATAGGCACACTGGCTTGACCTAGTTATATAGATCGGCATTAAAAAGGTACAATTCACTCAGCAAATAGAGAACAATAAGGTGACCCTGCAATCAAAATGAAACTTAAAACTTCCGAAAGTCTTGGATCTCAGTCAAGATTATTTGGGTTTAATATTTGTGAAAACAATAAATCTAGTTTAAAGAAAGAAAATCAGGAATGCCTATTCATATTCTGGAGGAGAAGGTTGATACAAGACTTAGAGGCTATAGCCAAAAGCTGGTTAGAATAACAGAGAATAAAAACTGTGGGAAGCAGCCTGTCAAAAGGTAAGAAATGTAGAAATATTACATTATTATATATTTTTAATCCCCTGAGAGACTTTCAAGATAAACAGTTTGAAAGATGAGCATCATTTGAAGCAAACTAAACAATAAGACTAGTAAGTTGGAAGCCAGTACCTGTTTTTCTTTCTTTTTCATTTTGCTTTTTGGAACTCGCTGCAATGCTTCATACTGCACCGTGATCCTCGCCACTTTTTTCTGGCAGTGTGTGGGTGTTACTGCCGTATGTAAATTTAGTTTAGAGATGACCTGATATATCTACATGTAAAACAGAAAAGCTGTTGAAATGCAAACTGCAAGAACTGATTTGCTTGGCAACGTTTTCTACCTTCGATTAGCACCATGATTGATTTAGTTCATCTAGAGATACCGTGCAGATTTTTTCCCCCCATCGACCAATTGGTTGAACAGCATGTAGACTTTCAGCCAACAGAGATTTTTTTTTGGTTCACTACAGATGTAGAATTGTTGTTTTTACATGTTTTTGTATGGATTAAACAAACACAGTATAATTAACTTAATTAAATAATAACTGAATATAATTAATTAAGTTAATTAGTGAGCTTTAGAGGTTCATAGAGGCAGATTTCATAACCTTTAGAGAGAGTCAGGCTGGCTGTTTCCCCCTGCTTCCAGTCTTGGTATGAAACCTTGAAAGTTAAAAGGATGCTGGCTGTAGCATTACGTTATGATATTTCTCAGACAAAAATTCTAATTCTTAATAGTTGGATTTTTTATATATTAAATAAAAACATCTAGAATTTCTATCCAGGAACTTCTAGGAGAGCAAAGATACTTTAAGTAACCTCTTTAGGAAGAGGACCACACACACACACAGACAGACAATGACTTGGCGAGAAGATTCAACAGTAGATTTAACATGAGTAGGAGGCTCCACTAATTCTGAACAGATGTTCTTTCTGTATTCTAATCTAAAGCAGTATGCAGCAGCCCCACTCCCTGTATCTCTCATCTTTTCTCCATTACACACACGACTTCTCTAAGACATTCAAATTTTCTGAATAAAACTGTTCATTCCCACGCTATGAAAACTTGCCACAAAGCAGATAAAAATGTATCTCTGTCTCCTTGACTCCGTAACATTTCAAACACTCTTAATTAAATTGTACTGAGTGCTTCTGATGGTTTCTAAGCAAAACCCCAGAAAGAGCATCCATGTGAACATGAGGCAAAGATACACGCCCATCCTCCACTCCAGCACTCCCACGGGGCAAGTATAGTATGTGATTGCCAGTAAACTGCTCTCACTCCCCACCTCTATGTGCATCATCTCTCACAGCTCCTGCCACAACACCCAGAATCTTATCTGCAAGCCTGTATGTCTGAGTGTGAGAAATGGGATCCATCAGCTAGCTGCTCTGGGTGATCCACATTTCCCTAATCTGGACCGTCCCGTCTTCTGAAAATGGATTAAAGCTCACTTTTACTGAAAGCGGGTCACAAGGAGGCTTCTCCATATTGGACACGCCTGTTAAATGAGACTGACTGATTTGAGGCTCCCAGCAGCAGTACTTCCAAGTGCCAATTCACATGCAACTTAGCTGTTGTGCTTGAAGCCTTCAATAATTTTATTATATCTAAGATTTTCTATATTAACTGAGAATAAAACAAGATATATGATGACCAAGGTTAAAAGCAAACTAAGGTAATACACTGAGAAATAGGACACTGAAGAGAGACATTCAGGGGACTGATGTATGGAGCAAAAAGTAGTACTGTAATCGTTTTGTTCCAAGCATCACAAGACAGCTTTTACTTTCAAAGAGGAGAAACTATATATAAAAGTGTACCCACGGTTGTAAATTGAAAGCAGACATTCTGATAAAGTGTGATTGCCATGTTTTCTCATCCATTATTTCCAGGCAGCACTGAAGAGCTCTTAATATTGTGAGCTGAAAACGGGAAATAAGCCTGAAATAAAGAATTCCTGCAAACAATCAAAAGACCCAATGGCAAAGACTGAATGGTCGTCCTCATCAAATCTTTCCCTTTATGACACAGAGAGTGTGAGTGTGCATATTTTATGACTGCTGGTGAAAATCTCTAACCTCACAGGAGATATTTGGTCGCTCGTCGCGGCCTACTTTACTGGACAAATCAACCCAGTGTGTGAAATACAACAAAGGGAAAAAGTATTTAACGAATTAAAGTAAAGCAAACTACTGAAGTGATTACTTAGGAACCAAGTTAATAGGAAGACACACGAAGGGCTGAAAAAGGATTTGATAAACCAATAGTGGAGAAATGGCTCAATCACAAGACTAAACGCAAGACTAAGGCATGGTGGATAGCCAGCCGACTCATCAGCTCTCTAAGTGAAGTACATTACATCAAGCCACGGTTTTGCACCAGAAAGCCTTTGCTTCCCCAGGGGAACCTCTATGTTTCTGTGATATACATCATGCTACAGGATCAAATCAATACCAAGATGCAGCAGAGAGAGTCGGTAGCAAGCATGTGAAATCATCAATGCTAAATCCTGTTTACTTCTTGCAGCACAAAGAAATTGCTGCACTGCAAAACTATGCCCATTCTCCAGGTTATTTGTTACACCGAGCCGAAACTAATGCAGCCCAATACAACAGCTGTGAAATATATAAACTGCCTTTATGAACTTTATAATCGTCATTTTTGTTGAAACGACCTTAAGAGAGGCGTTGACTCAATTTTATGGTCATTATGTACGCTGTAGTTTGTGATCCCGCTGAATTATATTCCAATAAACTGGGGGGTGTTTCTAATATTTTGTCCATCTCATTTAAATCAATGAACGTAGTATTTTCATTTCACAAGTATCCCTTTATCCATCATAACCCGAATCAACGTGTGAGCTTCAAAACACGTTAACTCATTAACGTACACTGATATTCAGCACACACAATGAAAGAGCGCACACAAACCCGTTTGCGTCCACACATCAGTGCAATATGTGTGCATATGAGACCTTTAAGTGAATGTGTGATGCTGACACGCCCACATGAACACACACAAACACACACACATATATACAGTAGAGATAGTAAGACTGAGAGGGATGGAGAGAGGAAAGGCTTAACATCCATTAATGCACTACAGATTGGAGTTAATCCTCTTCTTCCTCATTGTGATTATTGCTTCTTGCAGGGCCTTGTTCTGACTCTCCTTCCTCTCCTTCCTCTTCACTCCTCCCCCCCTTCCCTAAGCCTCCTGAATAAGTTCCCTGAATGCAGGTCAGGTGTTGTATAGAAAGAATCCCTATTTACAAATGCAGAGGCAGCAGTCACCTCAATTCCTTCACTGTGACAAAAAGCAGAAACAGACCCCCCGCAGGGAGTTGCTGCTTTGAGACAGATGCACACGCCGTTAACAGAGGAGGGATTCTGGTGTCTACAAGCTGTAAATCACCATTTCCAAGTGGAGTAAGCCATTAAAATCATGCTTTGTGCCATCATGGCTAATAAAAAAAATGTTTGGGAATTGAACAGAGGGAGCAGTTATTCACAGCAAAATGACATTTTTTTTTTTTACAACACTGATTCTTCACTCTCACTGATTCAGCTGGAAATGTCTTAAATTATAACTGTCATAAATAATGCTGATAGGATTATCGATGATATAGAGGAGCTTGGCATGCTTTCTCACCAGATTGTTGATGCCACCCAATGTGTGATTGGCATTGTAGAGCGAGTAGGTCAGCTGGTACACCCCATCGTTGGTCTCACTGTTTCCATAGAAACCCACTCCTACAGCAGAACTATGAAAAAAGGGCGAGAATCCCATTAAATTAATAAATAAACATAATTAATTCCCTGTTCGGTTTTATCATTGTACTCCTTGACTATGGACTGTGCAAAGTTATTAGAGGATGAGTAAGACAAAAAAATGTTATTTATAATTTCCCAAAGGGGAGACAACAAAGCTTTAGGGGAAATATGAGTCATATCAGCAAACTGGTATAGGCTACTCTTATTTTTACCATTTAACCTTTATTGATTGAAACATGCAAATGAAACATTTAGAACAAACTCATGAATAAATTAAAGGCAATTCATATTCATCCTTCTATTATTTCTGTATTTGTCAAAATACATTGTTGCCCATAAAGTTGGAATCATTTAGTTTTCCTCTTTTTATTCCTATTTATACACATCAGCTTAATTTAATTCTCACTGGTATTTTTTGGAAGAGAAAGTTTTGAGAAGAAGTCACTTTATCTATCAAGAATAAATCACACTGTCACAATCATTTCACGAGAAGAGGTAAAACATATTTTATTCCAACTTTATGGACAGTGTTATCATAATAATTTTCCTCTGTGCTGCTCATCTCTTCCTCCTGGCTACCACATGGGTTGGGTTGCTTTAGCAGATATGACAATTCATATTTATCATATTTCCTTTTAAGATCCCTCCCTCCACCTTTTTAATACCTCCATCTGTTTTGTTCAAACCTCTATTTCCAGCACTGACTTTGAATTCGTTATCTCATTCATGACCAAAACCACATCAGAATTCTGTTCGACATCCAAAAATATATCCCAGTGGAATACACAGAATCCTTGTTTCTCACCTTCCTGCAGCCTGAGACTGTGTCTGAGCCTCTGTAATAGGGAGGATTGGTGTCATAACCCCAAGAATAAGTCTACCCAGACTCCTAACAGTCTACATTCACATGAGCAATGACACAATTCCATCATACTTGATTGCAATAAGGTCACTTTACACAAAGGTCAGAGGTTAGCAACACTTTGAACTGTATTTAGTTGCAGTTTCATTAGAGGGAGGTGGGAGCTCATCAATCACACTTCAGATAGAAAGAAGTCAGAGCAGGACTGTAGTTTCCGTGATAGCACATGTACACACAAACAGTTTACTCTCACAATGACTCATATGTTGAGGGCCAAACCAGACACAGCCAGGTAGACACACGGTTATCATCATCCTCGGCAACGAGGCAAAGACAAAAAAGGAAGTTAGTTAAGTGCAAAGGCAGGCTGTAGATTCTTATTTGATTTTAGCATTTAAAACATCCTGTCAGAGTGTGTGTAATATGTTACTGCATGAGGGTGAGCGTCCTTTCACTCTAACCTTGTAAGCATAATGAAACTGCCGCCTCAATTAAACTAGTTCCCTCTGGTTATGATTAGGGGCATTGGAGGCATATCTTGTACAATCCAGACTGAGCCCAAAAAAAAAAAAAAAACATAATTACAGTCAACCTTAGAACCCAAACTGCATGGATGTGGTTAGAACAATGACTTTATTCAGCGGGTTAAAGAACACCGAACAACCTTGCTTTACGCTCTTAAAGATATTTGTGTTCTAGTTGATCCGTGGCGGCCTGGATAATGAGCTCTTCATTAATCCTCTGGCCAGCCTGGTGACATGTCAACAACAATAAAGACCCACTAATGACACAGTAATGAAACACTAATGATACAGGACGTCAGCCTGCGGGGATGCATTCGTTTTTCTGTGGTTGTTTGCAGCTAGTGGTGTGAAAATCAGCACAATAAACAAAAAGGCACCACGGGATATTTAGTATCTTTGTTCCTCTAAGG